>NW_021146670.1:16826-23563 GCF_002837175.3 Physeter macrocephalus
GGGTGGGATAGGGAGGGTGGGAGGGAGATGCAAGAGGGAGGAGATATGGGGATATATGTATATGTATAGCTGATTCACTTTGTTGTAAAGGAGAAACTAACACACCATTGTAAAGCAATTATACTCCAATAAAGATGTTAAAAAAAAAAACCTAAAATTAAAAATTTTCTCTGCTCAAAAAAAAAAAAAAGCCCATAGTAGGTGTTCATTAGAAGAAACTAATAAATTATAGTATTTGTCAAATAAATAAATATGAGGTACCCAGAACTGGTCAGTTTAAAGCACAGTGACGCTATTATCTCTGTTGATCTGACCTTGTGTCTTTTCATGAAACTGTGACTGCATTGGGTTTGATGAGTCCTAAACCTTTTTCACATAAAATGCTGTCAAGCCAGTCCGATGACTTCCTTGTACAATTGATTTTTTTTTTTTAACCTATATGTGAGTCTTTACTTTATCCCTGTCAAATTTCATCATGTTGATTTTGGCACTTTGTTCTAATCTGTCATGATGATTTTATTATTTATTTATTTTTTATTGAAGGATAGTTGATTTACAATGTTTCAGGTGTACAGCAATGATTCAGTTATACATATATATATATTCTTTTTCAGATTCTTTTCCATTATAGGTTATTATTACAAGATATTGAATATAGCTCCCTGTGCCATACAGTAGGTCCTTGTTGTTTATCTATTTTATATATAGTAGTGTGTATCTGTTAATCCCACATTCCCAATTTATCCGTCCCCCATTTCCCCTCTAGTAACCATAAGTTTGTTTTCTATGCCTGTGAGTCTATTTCTATTTTGTAAATAAGTTCACTTGTATCTTTTTTTTTTTTAGATTCCTCATATAAGTAATGTCATATGATATTTGTCTTTCTCTGTCTAAGAAGATTTTTTTTTTTTTTTTTTTTTTTTTGTGATACACGGGCCTCTAACTGCTGTGGCCTCTCCCGTTGCGGAGCACAGGCTCCGGACGCGCAGGCTCAGCGGCCATGGCTCATGGGCCCAGCCACTCCGCGGCATGTGGGATCTTCCCGGACCGGGGCACGAACCCGTGTTCCCTGCATCGGCAGGCGGATTCTCAACCACTGCGCCACCAGGGAAGCCCTGTCTAAGATGATTTTAAATCTTCTACCATCATCTAAGCTACTGATTTAAAAAATATCTAATACGACAGTGAGGCCCCTCTTTATTGATATCAACTTTTAAAATCAATATCCTTTGCGGTCAGTTGAAAAGCTAGTTAAAAATCTACATAACTGTGATTATCCACCCACAACTCCCCAGGCTCATTTTCTTAGCCCCAACTACCTGCTCTTTTACTACCTTGCTCTGATCCGTCCCTGGTCCATTAAGCAAACCAGACCCAGGCATCACACAACTACCGATTTCTGTATAGGACCTACAAACACCAGCTGCTTTTAAAGGAATCATCAACGACCTTCCCGCTTGCTAATTCCCCACCTGCTCTCATGCTGATCTTCCCTCCGTGCAATTCTGCAGAGGCTTTGTGATTCCCAACTCTCATTACTCCCACCAGCTGCTCCAGGTGTGATGTCTCTATTCTTCTAGGATGTAGACTCCAGCTTGGACTTTGGCATTGCTCCTCCAGTTGGCTCTTGGTGCTCTCCCCTCTCCCTCTGCCTACGATAGAACTCTCTTCTTTTTAGCTTGGCTATTAACCATAAATAATATGTATAACTTTGCCTCAATCTTTTTTTTTTTACCGGTACGCGGGCCTCTCACTGTTGTGGCCTCTCCCGTTGCAGAGCACAGGCTCCGGACGCGCAGGCTCAGCGGCCATGGCTCACGGGCCCAGCCGCTCCGCGGCATGTGGGATCTTCCCGGACTGGGGCACGAACCCATGTCCCCTGCATCGGCAGGCAGACTCTCAACCACTGCGCCACCAGGGAAGCCCCTTTGCCTCAGTCTTTTTTAATGGCTACATAGTATTCCATTGCATAGATGGACTATGCTGATGGACACTTAGGTGGTTTCCAAAATTTTGGCATTACAAAGAGGCCATGAGTCTGTTTGCAAGTACCAAGGTAGGATAAATTCCTGGAAATAGAATTGAAGGATCAAAAGATATGTACCTTTTTATTTTGATAGTGCCAAACTGCTCTCCAAGTTGTACCATTTTACTTTAGTGGTGGTTTAGAGCTCAGCAACATAAATAATTTCAAATTAAATATACCTGTTCTTAAAAGATATCTTGCTGGGGATTCCCTGGTGGCGCAGTGGTTGAGAATCCGCCTGCCTATGCAGGGGACACGGGTTCGTGCCCCAGTCCGGGAAGATCCCACATGCCACGGAGTGGCTGGGCCTGTGAGCCATGGCTGCTGAGCCTGCGCGTCCGGAACCTGTGCTCTGCAACAGGAGAGGCCACAACAGTGAGAGGCCCGCATACCGAAGGAAAAAAAAAAAAAAAGATACCTTGCTGTTATACTATTGGAAATTTGAAATGGCTTTTAATTTTTCCCTTCTCCCTCATTTCTTCTCCTTACTCTCTCCTCTGATTTCTACCCCACCCTAAACTCCAAATTCTTCTCATTCATTTGTACAAAGTAATTCCACTGTCTCCAGACACTAATGATTAACTCTCCCCATCCCTGCATTTGCACATACAAACCTCAGCATATTAAACCTGCTGCCATCCAAAGCCATCCTCTTTAGTAACAACAATATTGAGCACGAACATGTATTAACTGATTTAATTCTTTTAACAACCTTGTCATGCAGGTACTATTATTATCCCTACTTCATGGGTGAGGAAATTGAGGTACAGAGAGGTTAAGTAGCTTGTCCAAGGTCACACAGTTTAAAAACTGCACAAATACTATTTGAACCTAGATAGCAGGTCTCTAGAGATCACACTCTTAACCCCTACAGACAGATATCTCTCTTCAGAGATTAATCTACTTAGGTTCTTATCAAATTCTAACCTAACTTTCTTAGTGCTTCCTATGATATAATTCAGGCTATGGTCTCTACCCTGATCCCTGTCTAGCCCACATCATGTTCTATTAGTAGCTCTGACCCACAAACGTGTCTGGAAAAAACAAGTTTCAAGATGGCCGTATTTACAGAGGAAAAAGCGTGGGGTGGGATCACAGGCAGAGGGGGACATCAGTCAAGCCCTCTCTCTCCCTCTGCAGAGGTGTGGCCTCCTGTTCTGGTCTCTGGGTGGGTCTCCCCAGACAGGAAGGGAGCAGTTGGCTTAGTCAGTCTAATTTTCCCTAGAGCTCAGCACACTGTGAAATTCAGGAGGTGCCTGAGGCCAATTTAGGCAAGTTCTATTCAACCAACATTCACTGAGTCCCAACAATGGGCCAGGCACTGTGCTGTGTAAGGGTGCAACATGAATAAGTCACAGGCTCTAGAGTGAAGATAAGCACTTCAATCTTACAGTGTGATAAGTGTCTTAATAGTTAGAACCTTGACTGCCTTGTTTGGAGTGGGGGAGGGCAAGAGGAGAAAGGGAAAAGGGAAAGTATGGATAAAGTACATATCCCTGGGTGTTTTAATTTTAAGGAAACGATCCAGATTAGGGAAAGAAATCATAACTCAGTCTCAGTAAGGATTTCTGACAGAAGGGCAGTAACTTCTCAAGTACTGAGGTCTTCAAATGCAGGTGAGGTCAAATACCTTGCCTGTTTATCTGGATTGGTGTGGGAAGGAAGGTATGAGGGCAAAGAGTAGTCAGGAAAAGTTCCAAGATCCATAATGGTGGGGGGAGGGGGATCTGTGAAATGCCAATTCCTACTTTTTCTTGGCAGCTTTTCTGGAAATTGTGATGACAGCTGGTGGTGGGAAAAATCACTGAAATCACCAGTGACCACAACAATTTCCCTGCCTCTAAGTGGTTGGCTATCACCTGAGCCATTCCAGATGATGGCACGCTGCTATGGATCCTTTCTTTTCTTCTTTCCTTTCTTTATTCCTTCCTTTCTCCCTCCCTCCTTTCTTTCTTTCTCTTTCCTTCCTTTCCCTTCCTTTCTTTCTTTCCTTTTTTTTTTTTTTCCTGCAGTGCAGCTGACAGGATCTTAGTTCCCTGACCAGGGATCGAACCCAGGCCCTGGTAGTGAAAGTGCCGAGTCCTAACCACTGGACTGCCAGGGAACTCCTCTTTCTTTCTTCTTTTCTCCCTCCCTCTCCTTCCTTCCTTTCTTTCTTTCTTTCTTTCTTTCTTTCTTTCTTTCAGGGAGGAATAGAAAAAGAGGTTCATTTTCCAAGCAATGAATAAGCAAACCACATCTTCTACATTAACTAGGCAGCTTCTTGTAGGATAAAAAGGCCTGGCCAAGAGACTCAATCAGCAGAGAGACCCAGTCTCTGGCTTCAGATCTGGTCCAACTTAATGAGAACTTTGGAAATTCATGACCTATCTGTACATCCATTTCTCATTTGTGCTGTGGGAATAATAAGTTCTTGTCTCTCAATGATATTGCAAAATAAGGAAAGAAAGGAATAATAGACAAACATTTAAAGGCCTCAGGAAGGGCTTCCCTGGTGGTGCAGTGGTTAAAAATCTGCCTGCCAATGCGGGAGACACAGATTCAAGCCCAGGTCCGGGAAGATCCTACATGCCGCGGAGCACCTAATCCCGTGGGCCACAACTGCTGAGCCTGCACACTAGAGCCCATGAGCCACAACTACTGAAGCTTGTGTGCCTAGAGCCCATGCTCCACAACAAGAGAAGCCATAGCAATAAGCCCGTGCACCACAAGGAAGAGTAGCCCCCGATTGCCGCAACTAGAGGAAAGCCCGCGTGCAGCAACGAAGACCCAATGCAGCCAAAAATAAATAAATAAATAAATGTATATTAAAAAAAAAAAATGAGCTTTTTAGGAATCATTCAGTGCCTCAGGAATTCTTAAAAAACTGTTTTCCTGGGCTTCCCTGGGAAAGCCCGCGTGCAGCAACGAAGACCCAATGCAGCCAAAAATAAAATAAAATAAATTAAATTTATTTAAAAATAAAATAAAATAAAAGCCTCAGGAAATAATACTCAATAGGGATATTTTTTATTGTTTTTAATAATTTCACGGATTGTTTCAGTAAAGTAAAAAGGCCATGGTTGATGTGCTGTTTTATTAAATGGGTGCTGAGTGTTGCTAAGGGGCCTCTGTTGAGTAACTTCCTCTTCTTAATTGGGACAGAAATTCTGGCTGTGGATAGAAACATAGAAGGGCCAAAATAAAACTCAACTGTTCTACAACTTCTGGTTCTCAATAGACTCCACTTAAGCATTTTGTTCTATTTCAAAGCTAAGTCATTAAAACAGGGGCCAGTTCTAATGAAGAGCATACTTATGAAGAAATATGGATAACACAAAGAGAAAGGAAAGGCAAGAAAAAAATTCACTAATGAACTACAAGTGGCCATAAATCTGGAAACATGAGTGAATATACTTAAAAGATTTATGAATATTACAATACGAAACATGCTATGTTCAGTAACGTTACACGATATGTTCCTCACTAGGGATGCCTAGTTCGATGCAATGGGCCAACAACCCACAGCACATGCAGTGCTAATGCATAGTTTCTACCATTCCTTGCAAATGAGTCTGTGATACCTTGTCTCGTATAATTTATCTTTGATTTTCATTTTCACTGAATAAACATACATACCCCAGAAGAAGTAATCAAAGGGGTTCAATCTGTAAAAATATAAACTGTTATCTATGTTTCCAGACTTTATGGCTATCTTGTAACTTCTACAGAGGTGAACACAGAAAATAGATGCAAAGAGAATGGTAGAGTCTAGAGAAAAAGAGTCTAGGGTAAAAGTAGAAACATACAGACTGTGACCATGGAAACAAAACTGGGGGGAAAATATCCAAATCCAAGCAGGGAGAGACAGAGACAGAGAAGAGAGACATAGAGATCCTTTGGAAAATAAGGCAACATATCAAGGGGACAGGACAGTGAGAAGGACAGAAAAGCAGGTCAAAAAGGAAAAAAGCATTCTTAAAAGGAATTTCCTAAACTTCACAAACTGTCAAATGCAGCCTTCATTAGCCACAGCTGATGGATGGAAGCATACTTTTTCCACAGAAAATTAGAAAAATATAATTTAAGAACTAGAAAGAAATTAAAAGTTTATCTAGTCCAACACCTAATTTTACAAATGAAGAAATTAAGACACTGAGAGGTTCTAGAGACAGATTTGGGTGGCCCTGTTGAAAAGGTGGGAGAGTCTGATGACCATCAAGAGAAAATAATGTCTTTTCACAGTTCTCAATATTCATTTATTTTCATTTTTTATTTATTTTTACTTTTTTATTGCAGTATAGTTGATTTACAATGTTGTGGCAATCTCTGCTGTATAGCAAAGTGACTCAGTTTTACACATATACACATTCTTTTTTAAATATTCTTTTCCATTATGGTTTATCACAGGAAACTGTGTATAGTTCCCTGAGCTATACAGTAGGACCTTGATGTTTATCCATTCTAAGTGTAATAGTTTGATTCTACCAACGCCAAATTCCCAGTCCATCCCTCTCCTTCCCCCCACCCCCCGGCAACCATAAATCTGATCTCTATGTCTGTTTTGTAGATAGGTTCATTTGTGCCATATTTTATTTTATTTTATTTTATTTTATTTTATTTTATTTTATTTTTTGTGGTATGCGGGCCTCCCTCTGCTGTGGCCTCTCCCGTTGCGGAGCACAGGCTCCAGACGTGCAGGCTCAGCAGCCATGGCTCACGGGCCCAGCTG
>NW_021146670.1:23636-25000 GCF_002837175.3 Physeter macrocephalus
GGGCGCGAACCCGGTTCCCCTGCATCGGCAGGCGGACTCGCAACCACTGCGCCACCAGGGAAACCCTGTGCCATATTTTAGATTCCACATGAGAGTGATATCATATGGTATTTGTCTTTCTCTTTCTGACTTACTTCACTTAGTATGATAATCTCTAGTTGCATCCATATTACTGCAAATGTTATTATTCTGTTCTTTTTTATGGCTGAGTAGTATTCCATTGTATATATGCACCACATCTTCTTTATCCATTCATCTGTCGCTGGACATTTAGGTTGTTTCCATGTTTTGGCTATTGTGAATATTGCTGCTATGGACAGTTCTCAATATTTAAATGAAACAGGTGATGGAAACTCATCTACTCTTTTTTAAAAATTAATTATTTATTATTTGGTTGTGCTGGGTCTTAGTTGCGGCCGGCAGGCTCCTTAGTTGAGGCTTACGGGCTCCTTAGTTGCGGCAGGTGAACTCTTAGTTGCGGCATGCATGCGGCATCTAGTTCCCTGGCCAGGGATTGAACCCGGGCCCCCTGCATTGGGAGTATGGAGTCTTAACCACTGTGCCACCTGGGAAGTCTCCTCATCTGCTCTTGAGTGGGCCAATTTATGCACCATCTGTTAGGGAAGAACTAAATGGGAACTCAAGCTCTAGACTTGTCTTGTTCCAGCCATTCTTTAGGTTAAATTACATCAGCCCTGGAGTTTATGGAAAGAGATCACGGGAGGACTGAGCGTTGAGGTGGAAAGAGTGCCTGTCCTGTGTCAGGTTAACCTGGGTTCTTGCACTGGCTCTGCCAGTTACTAGCCACTGAGATCCCAGGCAAGTCAATTAATCCATGCATTTCTCAGTTTTGCAAAATGAGAATAATACCATGTGCTTCATGTGGTACTTGAGGAGATAAGTGAAAGAATACATAGTGTAAAGTGCATAGCAATTCACCAAAGCAATAAAAGTGGCCAATGTTAAAAAAAAAAGTTCTTCCTAACTAGGAATCAAAGAAATGCAAATAAAGAGCAAAGGGATACCACTTTCGCCTACCAAACTGACAAAGATTAAAAGAAAACAAAGCTAATAACATGATGCTGGAGGGTGTGGAAGCAGATATTCTCATATTTTGCTCAAAAGAATGTAAGTTTGTACATTTCTGGAGATTAGTTTGGCAACATTTTTAAGAGCCTTAAAAATGTTCATGCTGGGACTTCCTTGTGGCGCAGTGGTTAAGAATCTGCCTGCCAATGCAGGGGACATGGGTTCGATCCCTAGTCCGGGAAGATCCCACATGCTGCCGAGCAACAAAGCCTGTGAGCCACAGCTACTGAGTCTGTGCTCTACAGCCTGCGAGCCATAACTACTGAGCCCGCTAC
>NW_021146671.1:0-25000 GCF_002837175.3 Physeter macrocephalus
AAAAAAAAAAAAAAAATTATTTACTTATTTGGTTGTGCCAGGTATTAGTTGTAGCAGGCAGGTTCCTTAGCTGTGGCATGCATGTGGGATCTAGTTCCCTGATCAGGGATCGAACCCGGGCCCCCTGCATTGGTAGCGTGAAAACCAACCTAAATGAAGTCTACGAAATATCCACTACATCCCAAAGCAAGGTCACTTAAAGATGATTAACTAATAAATAAATATGTGAAAATTTCTTACCTTTTCCACAGACGATGAGGAGGTAGAGGTGGGGGAATAAATTCTCTTAACAAGTTCACATCCTAAGGGTGTCTGATTTTTTTTTTTCCCCTGACATTTTTTTTTTTTTTTTTTTTTGCGGTACTCGGGCCTCTCACTGTTGTGGCCTCTCCCGTTGCGGAGCACAGGCTCCGACGTGCAGGCTCAGCGGCCATGGCTCACGGGCCCAGCCGCTCCGTGGCATGTGGGATTTTCCCGGACCGGGGCATGAACCCGTGTCCCCTGAATCGGCAGAAGGACTCTCAACCACTGCGCCACCAGGGAATCCCTCCCCTGACATTTTAAAGACAGCCCTTAAAGTGAGAGAGAAAAGAGGAAATTTAACTGTGACAAAAGGAAAAGTCTGTTAAGAAGGAATTTTTTTGCCTAATAATATAAAACTTTGGAGAATTTAGAGCTCAAAGCATCCATTATTAATGATGGCACGTTGACGGCCTAAGAGGAGGGGAAATTTTAGGTCAGGGACATTTGGGGCGAAACTGAGGCTGTGCTTGAGTATCGTAAGATAAGGCAGACAAATAAAGGATTGCAACAGGAGGAATGGCCCTCTGAGATGGCCCTGGCCCCATCTGCCCCCTTCCCTCCCCTGAGCTGACCTCAGAGGACCAGAAGCAAGCGTGCTTTGTCTTCCAATCACCTGCCCTTATGTTTAGGCAGCAGACAGACCAGACTAATAAACACAGCTCTGCCCCCAGTCACGCATATGGTATTAAGAATATTCTAGTTCTTCCTTGATGGTTTTCTACTGCCTTTCTGACCCCTAATGATTCTTTCTAGAACCTACCACAGTGCCTGTGCATGAAGTAGATGTTCAATACATGTTTGATGAATTGATTCAAATTTGGAGAAGAATTTGCAGGGAAAGAGTATAAAATGAGGGGTGTTTCACTACCTCACTCTCTCTGGGGTCCTGTCCCTCTCAGCGAGAGCCTCGGATAAAAGGGCTCGGGCCGTTCCCACCAATGACTTTCTGTTGGTTCCCAGAGTCTCCGGTTGGGTCAGGGCCCCAGTGGAGCAGTGAAGTAGGTGCCATTTTTTTCTGAACTCTCCCTGCATTAATAACAATAACAGTTGAGTGGCAGTTACATGCTTAGAAGCAAATCATTCTGATTTTGCCTTCCAGAGCAGAGCTGTTTCCCCTGAGGTCCCAGCAGAAAAAGTCAGGGCTCTCTTGGTTGCAGCAGCACCATTTCTAAAAATTAATTTAATTAATTAATTAATTTTTGGTTGCATTGGGTCTTCGTTGCTGCACGTGGGCTTTCTCTAGTTGCGGCGAGCGGGGGCTACTCTTCGTTGCGGTGTGCGAGTTTATTGCACTGGCTTCTCTTGTTGCAGAGCATGGGCTCTAGGCACACGGACTTCAGTAGTTGTGGCACACGGGCTCAGTAGTTGTGGCTCGTGGGCTCTAGAGCACAGGCTCAGCCGTTGCGACGCACAGATGCACAGGCTTAGTTGCTCTGAGGCATGTGGGATCTTCCTGGACCAGGTATCAAACCCACGTCTCCTGCATAGGCAGGCAGATTCTTAACCACTGTGCCACCAGGGAAGGCCTACCATTTTGTTTTGGTGACAAGAAGTCCTGTGGTTTTTCTCACCAACTTCCCTGAGGATGCCATCTTTCAGCTACACACACGTAGATTATTTCTGCTTTCCACCCATCCAATCTAGGGTTGCCAAGAGGTTCAAGACTTTCTTCTCTGCTTCCTACTTTCCCCCAACCCCCAAGTTCTTACCCCAATGCCAGAAGCTGGGACCAGTCTCTGGGACAAAACAGAAATAATGTGGGAATTGTGGGTAGGGTTGAACACATACATCAGTCTAGGAACAGGCATAAAAGCAAAGCCCTTGTTATTACAGGAGGGCAGTGGGAAATTATTTCTTATCCATCATGGGTGGTGGTAGTGATTAAGCATAAGCTATTTGTTTCAGTCTTTAATTTAATTAATTAATTTATTTATTTTGGCCACACCACATGGCATGTGGGATTTTAGTTCCCCGACCAGGGATGGAACCTGTACCCCCTGCAGTGGAAGCTTGGAGTCTTAACCACTGGACCACCAGGGAAGTCCCTCGATATTTTAAATATTGTTTTGTGAAGGTAGATTATTTAATGGGAACTATCAACAGCTGTATTAAAGGGGCCACATGGAGGCTGTCCAAGGAAAGCAATATAATAATAACAGGCAATTAATTACATCTGGTATAATATTTTAAAACATATCCAAAGGACAATGAGAATGAATTCACTTTTTTTTTTTTTGGCTGTGCCGCTCCACTTGTGGGATCCTTGTTCTCTGACCAGGGATTGAACCCAGGCTCTCAGCAGTGAAAGTGCTGAGTCCTAACCGCTGGACTGCCAGGGAATTCCCAGAATGAATTCACTTTAAAAACTTATTATAATTTTATTTTTTATTGAGGTATAGTTGATGTACATTATTACATGTTTCAGGTGTACAGCATAGTGATTCACAATTTTTAGTGGTTATACTCCATTTATAGTTATTATAAAATATTGGCTATATTTCCTGTGCTCTAAATATATCCTTGTAAGAATGAACTCACTTTTTTTAAAAAAATTTTTTACTGGAGTATAGTTGATTTACAATGTTGCGTTAGTTTCAGGTGTACAGCAAAGTGAATCAATTATACATATACATATATCTGCTCTTTTTTAGATTCTTTTCCCATATAGGCCATTAAAAAGTACTGAGTAGAGTTCCCTGTGCTATACAGTAGGTCCTTATTAGTTATCAATTTTATAGTAGTGTGTATATGTCAATCCCAATCTCCCAATTTATCCCTCCCCGCCATGAACTCACTTTTGAACTGCATTTTGTCCAGTGTCTTTCATGGGGAGACAGAGGAGCATTCCATGCGCATCTGTGTTTGGGCTGTCAATTTATCAGTATCTATGCATTTGTTGTTTTCCTCTGGCTTCAAAAAAAAAAAAAAATCCCTCGGTATTACAGAATATATGTGTATTGCATAAAAAACGTTGACTTCTGAAAAAGTGTACTTAATGGCATATGCAAATAAAATTTAGTCAGTTTTGCTGTTAATATTTACTATTGAGATGTGTGTTCAATAATTCCCAAATAATTCAAAAAGTTCTTATAGTACTGCTACCACTACTACATGTTATGGTTCTATAGCCCTTTTTCCCACAGAGCTTTTAAAACAAAACAAATGCCACGTTTTTTTCCCATCCAGTTAAATACTGGAGGAAAGCAGAACATTAATTTATATATTTTTTGAAAGGCAAAGGAGCACAAAGAAAAGAATTCAATGGAATAAGCCCCAGGTATTGTAAATCCAAGCTGGCAAGTTGAGCTCACTGAATCAAGGGCAGGATTTTCCATCCCCTTCATGGGGGAAAGGAGGAAGAGAAAGGGGGAGTGGGAAGAATGCAGAGGGTACAGTACTAATTCCTTAGGAACGTGGAAACATGGAGCTCTTGGAAGCAGTGAGAGCTACTGCTCCGGGGTTTTCTCCCTCTGCTATACTTCAGTCCACGGTGAGATGTTGGAGGAACAGAGTTCAAAGGTGCAGCAGTGTAATGTAGCCTGAAACCAGAAGCAAAAGGGTCTGATTTCGTCCCTTTTGATGAGACAGCCACTCACTTGGGGGTGCCTCTGTTTCCTCATTCATCACGCAGAGCAGTGTGGTGTGGGAAAATCCTCACCTCTGTCACATAGGAAAAGGGGGCCTGAAGCAGAAGCTGGGAGACCTGAGCTTATCGACTTTGGGTTCACAGCACAGCTGATATCTGGGGGAACAAGTTCAGAGAGGACTGAGGGTATTAGCATCCGGAAAATCGGGGGTTGAGAAGTGGTTTTCGCAAGACAGGAGCCAGGTGGCTCTCTGGGGTCTCAGACTGAGGAGATCTACGCTTGACAGACTTTACGGTGACCATTGTCTCAGCTTTGGGATTATAGCAACTGCCATTTGTAGTGTGTTTACTAGGAGTCAGGCTCCTTGTACAGTTATCTCATTTGATCATCACCTAAATCTAGTTAGAGCAACATTATCCTGGTTTACAGATGATAAAACTAAGCCCCACGAGATTAATTTGGCCAAGGTCACTCAGCTAGATAGTGGAAGTATCAGTTTCTTCGTCTGTAAAATGAGTTAATGACAGAACTAGACTCCATCGCTTGCTGGTTTGTTACGGAATCGCTTGAGATAGTCATGACCCAAGCGGAAGAAAAGCCCCAGGAATATAGGGATCGGCTGTAAAGCGAACCTTGCTTTTTCCATACTTGAATTCGGGTACTTTTCTCAAGGCTTCTAAAGCGCGGGTCGGCGGGGTGGAGGGGAGTTCGATCGGGGGAGGTCGCGACCCCCTTTCCCCAGATCCCCTTGCGCAGGCCCCGGTCGCCCTCTGCCGACGTAGGGCGGAAGCGCGTGGAGAATGAACGTTTCCGAGCCTGAGAGCGGGCCAAGAAGCTCGTTGGCCTGTAGAGGGCGCCTCCCTGTGTGCAGAGTAACCCACTCAGCCGTCCCTTCCTTAAGCACTTCCTGTCTGATCTCTATGATCCATCCGATAACGCCAAGAGAAGCTCCTGGAGATATCAATTTACCGTAAACGAAAGAGAAGTGCGCCGACCCGGAAGAGGAAGTTGGAGCGGGGCGGGAGTAACTCGGAAGGCCGGCAGTGAGGGGCCCGGCGGGTACAGTAACTCCGAAGGCTGGCAGTGAAGGGCCCCGGGCAAATCGTAGCCATGGCGGTGGCCGTGGCCACGGCGGGAGCCGTACCCGGAACAGAGCTGGGCCCCGCGGAAGAACTAGCCAAACTCGAGTATCTGTCTTTAGTGTCGAAGGTTTGCACTGAGCTGGACAATCACTTGGGGATCAACGACAAGGATCTGGGTGAGTCCGCGGAGGTCCCTGCGGCATCTGGGTTTGGGCTTGAGAGAAGCGGAAGGAGAAAGGGGATTGACGGACCGAGTATGTGGGTCCGTGTGAGTCTATCTCTTTGTCAGAGACTTGGCCCAGGCAACCTGCGGCAGTGGCCTCCTCTTGAGAGCCCTCCGGGCCGAGCTGTTAGAAACCATTTCCCAGAGCTGTCAGTGAAACCTGGAGCGGGCATCGCTTTGTGGTTTTTTTTTTCAGCCACAGACAGACAGCGTTAACAGCAACAACGTAGAGCCACGTGATGATGATTATGATGATGATGTTCATGGCAGACACTTATTGGGTTCTCACTACATGCCTGATATTATGCTCAGTGTTTTACTTACATTATCTTATTTGGCTTTCATACCACTCTGTGAGATAGTATCATCTGTTTATAGATTAAGAAAACAAGGCTCCGAGTAATTAAGTAACACCCCTCAAGATCACATATCAAATGTGAGTGAGCCTGGTCTGGAATCCAGGTCTTTGGTAGTCCGTAGCTTTAACTGTGCTCTTAACCATTCATGCTTATACTATCTCTCAAGCACCAATGTCTAGTGTCTGTCAAACATGAGACGTCTTGGGACGAGCTGTATACAGGGAGAACCCAAACTGAGAAAATGGAAAAGACTGGGGTCCTACAGCTAAGGCCACAGGCAGGCGGAGTCCTTATGAAGGCAGAGGGATGGATGGGGTCGAGAGCATGAGTGGAGGGATTTTTTTTTTTTTTTTCCTTCCGGTACGCGGGCCTCTCACTGTCGTGGCCTCTCCCGTTGTGGAGCACAGGCTCCGGACGCGCAGGCTCAGCGGCCATGGCTCACGGGCCCAGCCGCGCCGCGGCATGTGGGATCTTCCCGGACCGGGGCACGAACCCGTGTCCCCTGCATCGGCAGGTGGACTCTCAACCACTGCGCCACTCTCAACCACTGCGCCACTTCCCTCCAGGAAGCCCTGGAGGGATTTTTTGACAGGTACAGGGATGCTTCAACCATTTTAACAGGAAGGAGGACAGAATACGGTTGTAGATGCAGATGGATTTAGGGATTGGTGGTAGGGAGATGAGGGAGAGAGTTCCAATGTGACTGTTCTGTTTTTTAAATGAAAATGAAGTCATCAACTGGAGGGATGGAAGGGAAGGGACACATGCATGACAAAGAGGGGTCAGGGAAGTTAGATGTGTGATCTTGGGTAAGATGTAATTTCTACGAAGCTGTGTTTCTCATCTGTGAAATAGGTATGATACAGGGGTAGTATATAGCACCTGTATATTTTCGTTCACTTATCTCTTGCCTCGCATCAAGATGTACCTATCCTGTGTCATTTTTCCTCAGTCTTCTCTTTTAGATAATAATGAGGTGATATTCTCGTCAGTTTGCTATCTCTCTGGGTGATATGTTCCTTCATTCAGCAAACCTTTGTTGAGCTAGGGGCTTAGGAATACAGTAGAGAACAAGGTAGATTCCCTCGGTCAGTGCGCTTACATTGTTTCTCTCTCTCTCTCTTTTGAACTACAGAGTACTAATGCCTTAGCCTCTTTTAGAGGAAACAAAAAGTTATTGAGACCAAAACTGCCTCGCCCCCACCTTCGAGGGCCACTTGCAAGTCCAAGTTGTTAGGTGCTATAGGTCTGAGGTTCCACCGACCCCCTCCTTGGGTTTGATCAGTTTACTACAGTGGGTTACAGAACTCAGAGAAACATTTTACTAACTGGTTTATTTTATTTATTTATTTATTTATGGCTGCGTTGGGTCTTTTGTTGCTGCGCGTGGGCTTTCTCTAGTTGTGGCGAGCGGGGGCTACTCTTGGTTGTGGTGCGTGGGCTTCTCACTGCGGTGGCTTCTCTTGTTGCGGAGCATGGGCTCTAGGTGCACAGGCTTCAGTAGTTGTGGTGCACGGGCTCAGTAGTTGTGGCTCGCGGGCTTCAGAGCGCAGGCTCAGTAGTTGTGGCACACGGGTTTAGTTGCTCCGCAGCATGTGGGATCTTCCCGGGCCAGGGATCGAACCCGTGTCTCCTGCATTGGCAGGCAGATTCTTATCCACTGTGCCACCAGGGAAGTCCCTAACTGGTTTGTTATAAAAAGATATAACTCAGGAACAGCTAAATAGAAGGTATGTGGCAAGGAGAGAGGAGCTTCCATGCTCTCGGAGTGCCCCACTCTCCCTGAATCTCCATGTGTTCACCATCCTGGAAGCTGTCCAAACCCTGTCCTTTTGGGTGTTTATAGAGGCCTCACTGTATAGGCACAGTTGATTAAATCATTGGCCATTGATGACTGAACTCAATCTCCAGCCCCTCTCCCCTCCCCAGAGATCAGGTTGGGGCTGAAAGTTCCAGCCCGCTAATCTCCTGATTGGTTTCCCTGGCAACTAGCCCTCATCCTAGTTATCCAGGGGCTTTCCTAAGGTTATCTCAGGAACATAAGAAAAAAAAGATAACTTACTCTCTGCACTTAGGAAATTCCAAGGGTTTTAGTTGCTCCATGCCAGGGATGGAGATCAAATATGTATTTCTTCTTATAAATCACAGTATCACACTGTTAAACACAGAATTACAAAACCAGTAACATTAAAAATACTAATATTGGAAAAGTGTGATAGACAATATTGTTTTGATGAAACTAAATTGCCAGGGTTGGTTTTAATAACAAAAAGGTATATATTTACTTCTTTTGTGTTTTATTTGTTGACTTGATTCTTTTGATTTTGACCTTGATGTATTATCATTTAAATCAGTCTCATTGTTTTTCCTGTTTTCAACAATGAGCTTGTTTTTAATTACTGATCCAGTTTTTGATACTTCAGTTAATTTGATGATGTCCTCATATAATTCTGAAAATTAAAAAAAAATCCTCATTAATGACGGCTGCAGTATGAATACGCTGCTGGCTGCTTTAAGATTGGCTCTTTTGAGCATTGTATGACTAGCACCATGTGACTTAGTTCTCCCTCCACATTTCTCTAAAGAATTTGGGCTCTGAAATCAGATTTCTGGATTCCAATCCTGGCTCCACCAATTATTATTGGGTAAGTCACTGTCTCGAACCCTCAGCCTCCTCATCTGTAAAACAGGGACAATAATGGTACCTACCTATGAGGGTTGTTGTGAGAACCATGGGGATAACCCATGTGAAACACTTAACATAGTGCCTGGCATGTAGTAGAGGTCTGAAAAGTCTTAACCACTGACGTTGTTATTAACTTGTTATTTAAAAAAAGCTGATGACATCTGGTTTTCACTTAGTGTCATAAAAAAGGTAAAGGCAAATTTCAGCATGGAAATGGTATGGTGTTACTAGTTTATAAGTTAGCTATCCAGATCTTCCATGTTATTATTATTTTTTTAAGGATTAAAATGCAAATGAAGGGAATTTGCTGGCGGTCCAGTGGTTAGGACTCCATGCTTTCACTGTGGAGGATACGAGTTCAATCCCTGGTCGGGGAACTAAGATCCCGTAAGCAGAGTGGCGTGGCAGAAAAAAAAAAAAAAAAAAAAAAAAAAAAGAAATCCAAATGAAATCATTAAAATTTTCTTGTGGAACTTACAGTGTATGGCTTTATTATCTCAGCCTATCATAATGCACTTTTCTCCTGAAAGTCTCGTAATTAATAAATAGTTCTAATATTAGAAGTTTCAAACCTAGGCCGGTTTGTAGAGAAAAATTTGGGGGAGAGGGGCAAGTGAGTCTTTCACCGACTCTGATGTTGTAACATCCAGCAGCTGCCTGGCCCTCATATATAGATCGGGTGTGTCCTTTCAGAAACCGTAGAAAGCATCCTATTTGTGCGTGTGTCCATGTGTGCGCGCATGTACGCATGCACACGGGCTCATGCTCTTGGACGTGGTTGCCTCTAGAATCTATATGGTGGAGTACATACCTAGCAGTTTCATGAAGAGAGTACAGTGATCTGGGACAAGGAGGTCTTCCTCCCTTAAATACACTCAAGCGCCTGATGAGCCATTTCTTGTTTTTACTTGTGAAAATTAACTAGGATATACATGGCTAATCTTGGTAGTCTAAATTCTTTCTTTACCCCTACTGAATGGTGGTCGTCGGTTTTCATGACTGTTGGGTAACCCGACTGGTTTTATTTTTAACATACTTGAAACTGATTTCTTGCTCAAGTCTCCATTCTTCTTGTTGTAATCCCTTTTCTCATTTGCAGCTGAATTTGTGATCAGTCTTGCTGAGAAAAATACCACCTTTGATACTTTTATGCACACGGGCTCATGCTCTTGGACGTGGTTGCCTCTAGAATCTATATGGTGGAGTACATACCTAGCAGTTTCATGAAGAGAGTACAGTGATCTGGGACAAGGAGGTCTTCCTCCCTTAAATAACACTCAAGCGCCTGATGAGCCATTTCTTGTTTTTACTTGTGAAAATTAACTAGAATATACATGGCTAATCTTGGTAGTCTAAATTCTTTCTTTACCCCTACTGAATGGTGGTCGTCGGTTTTCATGACTGTTGGGTAACCCGACTGGTTTTATTTTTAACATACTTGAAACTGATTTCTTGCTCAAGTCTCCATTCTTCTTGTTGTAATCCCTTTTCTCATTTGCAGCTGAATTTGTGATCAGTCTTGCTGAGAAAAATACCACCTTTGATACTTTTAAGGCTTCACTGGTCAAAAATGGTGCAGAATTCACGGTATGTGTATGTAGAGACCCCTGTTTTGTTTCAATGTCACTGTTGGATTTAAATTTTGATAGTATGTGCCAGTCAAGTAAGCCATTAAGTGTGATGTTTTCATGCCACTAAGCAGTGGTAATGTAACCGAATTACCTATGACACCTTTCTAGGAAAATGGGGCAGGATTTCCATTATTAAGCCTTTATGGGTGTTTACATTCTTGTTCTGTGAATTAGGAAGTGAAAAGCAAGAGTCTAGGTTTGAGAGGTAGTTCTAAACCATGGGAAATAAAATGGTTGATGGGAACTAAATTACTTCCCCCCAAAGAGTCCTAAATATTAGCTTTCTCTGAGGCTATGTTACTAGGTTCGTGCAATATTAGGTTGACACTCTATGCTTCATTTGTCCCAGTTAGCTAAATTCAGGTGCATAACCACCCTTTTCTAAAGGACACCCCTTTTCTTAGTGTTTTTAAGCACTGATCCAGGAGCTGACAATTTTTGTTGTTTCTTTTCAAAGGATTCTCTTATTAGTAACTTGCTGCGTCTCATACAAACCATGCGGCCTCCAGCGAAGCCTTCCACAAGCAAAGGTGAGCAGAGCTCCTAGACATGCTTCATCTCCAGAGTAGTTTAGATTGTAAGCGTCCTATAAATTGCATTTATTTCCCTTGCAGCAGCTGCTGAGCAAGTAAATGTTCTAGTAAAATTTTCAAATGACTTAAGGCAAAATTAAAATGATAAGACATAACCAATCAAATGAATACTGAATCATACTCCCCACCGCCACGCCGGGATAGTTTGTTAAGGGTTTTGTAATCAGTGTTTTTTTTTTTTTTTTTTTTGAAAATTGAATTACATTTATAGTAATGTATGTGAGTAATATGTAGGAAAATGTTCTGTTTTTAGTTTGATGCAAATCTAATGTTGAAGTTCTTTAGTTAACCACTAAGAGTATTAAATATATCTTTTTGTTTTTTTAACCCCTTCATGCGCTTTAATGAAACAAGATCCAGTTGTTAAACCCAAAACTGAAAAAGAAAAGCTGAAGGAACTCTTTCCAGTCCTTTGCCAACCAGACAACCCTTCTGTTCGGGTACTGTTACCATGAGAGGATGAGGATGTCTACTATCACTGCATTTTCCCCCCTCCTCACCCCTTGTCTTTGTCTCATTAGTTATTAATTTTAAGTTTGTCTACACTGTAACAGTTTTCAGAGTGAGAGTGGTCACTCCCGGAGCACATACTGTTGTATCGAATAGTGTTAAAGGGTTCAGAGAACCATATTTTAGGGAAATGAGATTGGGAATTATGGAAAGCAGTGATTAGGGATATGGAGTAAGTATGAAACAACGTAAGGTTCTGGAACAGATGCCTGATGTGCGAAATTAGATTTTTTTTTTTCTCTATTACATATTAGAAGATCCTATTTTTAAAGTGTTTTGATTTTTAAATTTCATTTTAGCAAGTATTTATTGAGTACCTACTGTGTGCCAGGCACTGTTATAACTACCAGGGTACAGCAGTGAACAAAATAGACTAAAGTGTCTGCCCTCTTGGAGATTACATCCTAGTACTAGGGTGGGGACAGGAAATAAACACATAAACTCCTCTAATGGGGAGGAGACAGGCAATACACAAGTAAGTAAGTATAGGATATAGCTGATAGCTAATAGAACTATGGAAAAAAAAATAAAACAGGTGAAAGAGAGAAGAGAGTGTAGAAGGAGAGTTCCTTTTTAAAAATTTTGACATCTATTTTCTGTTTATAATCATCACTTTCATGCTTTCACGGGAGCGGTGATATCTAATGCCTTCCATAGGCTTGTATTAAGGACAAGGGGGATTTGCCAAGTATAGAAATGATTTCCAGGAGCCTTTGCTCACTCCTTCTTCCTCTATCTCAAATTGTGTTGGAAATCTCTGTCCTCTCTGCTTCTTCACATAAGTGGTCAGAAACGTAGGGGGTGTTAGATTTGTAGATGTACCTGAAGTACAGATTCTTGAGTGACTTTTCTTGTCCCCTCTTCTCCTAACTTGGCTGCCTCTGCCCCCGTAGACCATGCTGGATGAGGATGATGTGAAAGTCGCTGTGGATGTCCTGAAAGAACTGGAAGCCTTGATGCCCAGCGCAGCAGGCCAGGAGAAGCACAGAGATGCTGAGCACCGGTTTGTCCCTAGCGTCCTGTCCTTTGGAAGTTTAGGATATGGCGATAGTTGAATTGTGGACCAGCCAAGCAAAATTATGGGCAAGTTTACAGAATCTAGACTGGCCACGTACCGTACTGTTGCATCTGTTTTCATTGCTCCCTGTCGAGAATGTTTATGCAGCAAATGCCGAGATGTTCAGAAGGTGGAAATCCAGGTTGAAAGAGGGTGAATATGTTTGTGGCCTCCTTTATTGGCCTGCAGGGATGTCATAGTTATTGAAACTCTGGTTCGGTTCAGCATTTAGTGGGTACCTGCCATGTACATGGCACTGTGCTGGGTGCTTGGGAAGGCAAAGATGGAATTGGGCTGGTTTCTTTTTCAAACAGGTATTTGTTGATTTGTCAGGGACAAGACGAAGAAGAAGAAGCGGAGCCGAGAGCGAGACCGCGAGCGAGACCGAGACCGCAATAGAGACCACAAGCGGAGGCACCGGTCCCGCTCTCGATCACGTTCCCGGACCCGGGAGAGGAATAAGGGGAAGTCTAGATATCGGTCCAGGAGCAGAAGTCAGAGTCCCCCCAGAGACCGGAAAGACCGAGACAAGTATGGGGAGAGGAATCTGGACAGGTGGCGGGATAAGCATGTGGACCGCCCTCCCCCAGAAGAGCCCGCCATCGGGGACGTTTACAACGGCAAGGTTACCAGCATCATGCAGTTTGGATGCTTTGTGCAGCTGGAGGGACTAAGGTAATGGCTGGTACTCTTCTTTCACACCGCTGAAGGACAGAATTTCTTTTATCACTGGGGATTTTCACATTCTAAAAAATTACTATATCAGGTTGTTAGAAGTTGACTTTTTATTTGAAATGTCATAGAGCCATTTATTCCTTCCTCTGCCTTCGGGAGATCTGCCCTTTGCTGGCTGAGACAGAGGAGAATTTGTTGCCCCCTGGCCCCCAACTTTTTCTCTGGGAGGGTGGTAATCCTATTTCATTGTTTGACCACCTTCTTGGAACTTTCCTCTTGCGTTTAAGACCATTTCCCTTTGTTCATTTCCAACAAGGGTGGAAATCGTTTGGGGAAAAAGTATTTTAGGCATGTTCCAGACGTGTGTGACTCTCCCTCAGGAAGCGGTGGGAAGGCCTGGTGCACATCTCTGAGCTCCGCCGGGAAGGCCGTGTGGCCAATGTGGCTGATGTGGTGAGCAAAGGCCAGAGGGTCAAGGTCAAAGTGCTGTCCTTCACTGGGACCAAGACCAGCTTGAGCATGAAGGTAGGTGAGACATCCAGCCAGTTTCCACAGCTGATGGCCAGGGAAACATAGGAGGACAGCAGGTAGGCTATGTCCCTTGTTTCTGTGCCTTAGGATGTGGATCAAGAGACTGGAGAAGATCTAAACCCAAATCGACGGCGGAATCTTGTTGGGGAGACCAACGAGGAGACCTCTATGAGGAATCCGGATAGACCCACCCACCTCTCCCTCGTCAGTGCCCCTGAAGTAGAGGACGACTCGCTGGAGCGCAAGCGCCTTACCCGCATTTCTGACCCGGAGAAGTGGGAGATCAAGCAGGTTGGGGCCATTTGCTCTTATGGCCACGTAGGCATTCAGCAGGTAGCATGGTGTTTAGGAGTGCGGGCCCTGGAGCGTCATGGCTTGGGTGACTTTAGGCCACTTGCTAGCTTGTGATCCTGAGCCAGGTTACACTACCTCTTTGTGCCTCCACACCCCCATCTGTAAAACAGGGCAAATGGTGACATTGTGGGGATTAAACGAGTTAGTAGAAGTGAAGCTCTTAGGTTAGTGCCTGCCTGCGTTATGTGTTATAGAAATGTTCATTCTTGTTTTCGTCATTGGTCAGTAAACATAAAAACGCTGTTGGCCAGGCCACTGTGCAGGTGCTAGGGCTATGAGGACCTATTATGGTTCCTACCCTTGAGAATCTCTCCTTCAGGGGAGGAGATAGATTGAAACAAATAACTGGGAAGGCTTACGTATTACATAATAAGGAATGTACAGAATGCTATGGAGTCAAGGGAAGGAGCAGATAACATCCTGGGGATGAGACCCTTGAGCTGTGCTTTCGGGCACCACGTTGTCGTGCCCCCCTAGGGATGGGATATACGGTGTTCAAGGCCCTGCAATCCTGGATCAGCAGAGGAAAAAACCTTGGTTTCCTACATGAAATCTCTGTATTAACTCTCTTACAAAAGAAGAGTTTTGATCTAGCAGGTGACAAATGCTTCCTTTTATCGTTTGGCTAGATGATTGCTGCCAATGTCCTTTCCAAAGAAGAGTTTCCAGACTTTGATGAAGAGACTGGCATTCTCCCTAAAGTGGATGATGAAGAAGGTAACCAGCCAATTAGATGGATCGGGAGGACAGTTGCCAAGTTGAGCCGTGGATAGGGTTTATTTGTAGTTTAACCCAGTGGTTAAACTCATTTGTTCCTTGGGTCTCACCACTCATCTCTCAAAGGAAAAGGGTCTCCTTATGATGGAAGCAAAAAACTTCATTTTTCTGATAAATGTGTATATATGGTTACACTTGTTGCTTATGATCAGTTTTTAGGATATAAAAAGTTATAATTGTATTTTGGGGAGTGAATCTGATCTCACATTTTTAGTAATTGTTCTGTAAACCCTGGATCCGCCTAGATTACCTCTGAGTTGCCCTGGAATAATTTTTGACTTAGCCCATTGGCAATTTTTTTAAATTGTGAAATAAGTTCCTTAATAAAGTGTATATAGTTTATATAACGATAACAAATGAACATCTGTGTATATAGTTATATAGTTTACATAACAATAACAAATGAACATCTGTGTACCTACCACCCAGTTATGTAGAACTTTACCTACCAGCACCTTTGAAACCCATACTTGCCACTCTCTGATTAGATCTTCCTCCTTCCTCCTTTGGGTAACACCCATTCTAAATTTTGCATTAATTATTTCCTATTTTCCTTTAGCGTTTTACTATCTACTATATATCTATCCCTAAACATTGTATTGTTCAGTTTGTCTGTTTTTTAAACTTTTTTTTTTTGAGTCACCATGATTCTTTCCATATTTATCTATGTTGATTTTTTTTAAATTTATTTATTTATTTTTGGCTGTGTTGGGTGTGTTGCTGCGCGCGGTCTTTCTCTAGTTGTGGCAAGTGGGGGCTACTCTTCGTTGCGGGGCGCAGGCTTCTCATTGCGGTGGCTTCTCTTGTTGCGGAGCCATTAATTATTTCCTATTTTCCTTTAGCGTTTTACTATCTACTATATATCTATCCCTAAACATTGTATTGTTCAGTTTGTCTGTTTTTTAAACTTTTTTTTTTTGAGTCACCATGATTCTTTCCATATTTATCTATGTTGATTTTTTTAAAAATTTATTTATTTATTTTTGGCTGTGTTGGGTGTGTTGCTGCGCGCGGTCTTTCTCTAGTTGCGGCGAGCGGGGGCTACTCTTCGTTGCGGGGCGCAGGCTTCTCATTGCGGTGGCTTCTCTTGTTGTGGAGCACGGGCTCTAGGCGTGTGGGCTTCAGTAGTTGTGGTGCGTGGGCTCAGTAGTTGTGGCTCGCGGGTTCTAGAGCGCAGGCTCAGTGGTTGTGGCGCACGGGCTTAGTTGCTCCGCGGCATGTGGGATCTTCCCGGACCAGGGCTTGAACCTGTGTCCCCTGCATTGGCGGGCGGGTTCTTAACCACTGTGCCACCAGGGAAGTCCCTCTATGTTGATTTTTATAGTTATTTTTTGCTCATTTTCATTGCTGTAGAGTTTTTCTGTATATAAATTTACCATTATTTACTCATTTTACTTTTGATGGGCATATGGGCTGTCTTCTCGGTTTTTTTTGTTTACCTTTATGAATAGTTCTCTTATGAAATTCCTGTATTTGTCTCTTAATTCACATATGCAAGACCGTCTCTTTTCTTAAACATGTAGGAGGAGAATTTCTGGGTGTTAGGAAATGTGTATATTCAACTTTACCAGGCAGTCCACATTGTTTTCTGAAGTTTTTCTACCAATTTATACTTCTACCATAAGTGTAAGAGAGTTTCTGTTGCTCCACATCCTTGTCAACATTTGGTATTGTCCATTTGTCCAACTAAATTTTTTTTCCCTAATCTATTGTGGGTTAGGAGTTATTCCATATGAAGTTGGATGGCAAATGCCTTAGTGCCATTTAGAGTGTCAGACAGCGTTTTTCCACAGGCTTAACTTCTTTTGAGAAAAGCTCTGATCGGTTCTTGGGCTGGGGCACAAATGCCCTAGAAATGGCTGGTGGAGGGGGAAACAGACACCTGCATTAGAGTTCTGACCTTGGGAGCTATCTTTGATAAAGATTGCTGATGCTTGTGGAAATGTATTGTTTTGGTGAAAACAATCAGTCATTTCTCTCTTTTTTTTTGGCTAATTCTTCTTTTGGGGGACTTTTAGATGAGGACCTTGAGATTGAACTGGTTGAGGAAGAGCCTCCATTCCTGAGAGGGCACACCAAGCAAAGCATGGACATGAGCCCTATCAAAATTGTTAAGGTGAGAAACACTGAGACTCTAACCTGGACGTGTCAAGTGAACTTCTTTTCCCAAAGCAGCAATTCAGTTTTTCAGAGCAGGTTACTAGATCAGAGTAAGCAGAACTCAAGCTACGGGAGGTAGTAGTGACTGTTGGTCGGGGTCCAGAATATTTTTGTTTTAGAGGAAGATTGACTTGGCTTTGTTGTTTTTGCCTTTTAAATTCTTATACTCTCATTTTAGTGTGTTTTGGGAGGAAGCAGAGATAAATATGAGTGCTGGATCTACCATGACTGCCTTTGCCCAGGCTTTAGGGCTTGAGTCATTACCTTGCAGATTCAAGGGCAATTTTGAAGGGTTCACTTGAGCAACTGGGCCCCCCAGTAGAAAGCTATAGCACTGGGTGTTGTAGAGGGCAGTGTGGGGAGAAGAATTCACTGAATAATTATGATAAAATTTTAGGTTTGGAAAAGGGTATCTTAAAGATCTTCCAGCCCAGCTGATGCTTGTAATCCACCCATGTATCCTTCTGCAGTGTTCCTCCCACGTGGTCTTCTCATGTCTGCTTGACAATGTGGGTGACAGGGAATTCACCAGCCCTTGAGGAGACCCATTCCATCCCCAGATGGATCTGATCAATAGTTCTTCTTTAGGTAGAGCTGAATATGTTTTATTGAGGCATCTCATTGGTCTCAGTTTTAGTTCTCAGGACCATATAGAAGGATTCTTATCTGTTTCTTACATATCCATTCTCTTGGGGTTCCCATCTTCAAGCCCCAAATCCCTAATTTCTTCAGTGATTTATCATTGTCCTTGTTCATTTTCTCTGAATATAGTACAGTTTATCCATTTCTTTCATGCAGTCTGGTATGTTAATATTAACTTTCTTCTGGGTGGGCCTCTTTTTAGATTTGAGTGGCTGAACATCTGTATTTTATTTCCTGGATATTTAATGCATGCTGAGATCCCATTCTGATGTTGCTTTGTCCTCTGTTGCACTAGAACCCAGATGGTTCCCTCTCCCAAGCAGCAATGATGCAGAGTGCCCTCGCCAAAGAAAGGCGGGAACTCAAGCAGGCCCAGCGGGAAGCAGAGATGGATTCTATTCCCATGGGACTCAACAAACATTGGGTTGATCCTCTGCCTGATGGTAGGACTCTGGGAGGGGACTGTGGACTTTTCAAAAAAAAAAAAAAATCTGAACTTTCACATACACAGGGAGAAGACACTGCCAGTACATAACTAAAGATTTAGCCTTGGCTTTGGTGATTTAGTTTTTCCCTTCAGTTAGAGCATGTTTTTGGTTTGTTTTGTTTTTTAAATGTTTTCGTAACCGTGGTCAAATCATTAGACTGGCTGTTTTCTTCTGAATAACTTAAAAATTTTTATTCCAAAGATAATACAGCTTTGAAACTTCTCTTTTCATATAAATCTTTGTGTAGTAAATATTAACTGACTGCTGGATACAGTCATAACAAATACTTACTGTTTGTGTTAGGTACCTGGGTATACAACTGTGAAGAAAGCAGACATGATCCCTGCTCTATGAGGCTCACATTTTAGTGGGGAAAATGGATATTAACCAAATACTACCAAATTACTGAGCAAATCACAATGAGTGCTACATAGATAAGAAGTACAGGTAGTATAGTTGGCTATGGTGGGTCACTTCCCTGGGAAGGTGGAGACCTGAAGGATAAATAGGACTTAGTCTGTCAAAGGGGCTGGCATGGGGATTGGGGAATATGTTCCAGGCTGAGGAATAGCCTGTGCTGAGGCTGTGATGTGGGAAAGAAGACCTGTATAGCTGGAATAGAGAGAATGATGGGCAGAGAGGTGGGGGGTGGGTTGTGGCTGCCAGGAATTTGGAGATGGCATTAGGAGTTAGGGCTCAATCCTAAAGTTCATGGGGAAATGCTGCAAAGTTCTAC
Organism: Physeter macrocephalus; assembly: GCF_002837175.3. Lineage (NCBI taxonomy): Eukaryota > Metazoa > Chordata > Mammalia > Artiodactyla > Physeteridae > Physeter > Physeter macrocephalus. The sequence continues at coordinate 18,395 of NW_021146671.1, forward strand.
GCAGGGAAGTGGCAAGATCAGAGTTGCATTTCCAAAGGATTATTGAGGGTGCCCTCCAAAATGGATTGGATGGGGCAAGAGTAGACGCATGCCGTGAATTAGGAGGCTTTTATAATAGTTCACAGGAGAGAGATGGTGGCTTCAAAACAGAGATAGCAGAGAGGAGGGATGTACTGGAGAAGTGTGACTTGTTGAGTGTGGGGGGAGGGGGCAGTGAGGTAGCATGAGGATGATACTAAGTCGCCTGTTTTCCTTTGCAGCGGAAGGCAGGCAGATTGCTGCCAACATGAGGGGTATTGGGATGATGCCCAATGACATTCCCGAGTGGAAGAAGCATGCCTTTGGGGGCAACAAAGCTTCTTATGGAAAAAAGACCCAGATGTCAATCATTGAACAGAGAGAGAGCCTGCCCATCTACAAACTGAAGGAGCAGCTGGTCCAGGTGAGAAGCCCTTTATGATGTGTTGGTGGGGAAGTCAGGGTGTTTTCTAAAAAGAGGATGACATGTTTGAATTGAAATTAGCACATTTGAAGTGGCTTTTCCGAAGGGGATAGGAAAAAAACCCCAACATTTCCAAGTACTTAAAAAATATGTATGTATTAGTCTCCACATTTTTTTTTTCCTATGAGGAAATAAATCTGTTTGAACTGGGGATCCCTAGAGCAAGTGGACAGAGTATTGTATTGCACAGACAAATAGCTCTGGACAATAAGAATAATGGGGATGCTTGACTTGACACTGAGGCAAATCTTTGCTTCAGATACTTATTTCCATTTTCTGGAGATCTGATTTAAGACCACTAAACCTTCCTGAGGCAACTGAGTTTACTAGTTTCCAGGGAATCCTTTCAGTGATATCTTATACATATACAATGAAGTACAAATATATATAAAAACACAGATATTATATGTTTTATTTGAGCTGTATGTGTTTCTAAATGACAGCATATTATGTGTACTGCTCTGTATTTAGCTTTTTCCCCTTAGTGATATAGCTCAGCATTGTTCCCTTTTTTTTTAGGTGCTTTGTTATGTGGATGTGCTCTGGCTTATTTAACTAGTCCTGTGTTAATAGACATATAGGTTGATGGATATCCTTTGCTGTTATAAACAGTGTAGAAATCAGGTGACTTTAGGGGGTAAAGTGACTTTATAGATTTGGGAATGGCAGTAGAAAGGAACATTGTATTTAACTTCTTTATTTACTACCGAATTCTTTAACCATGTTTGTGTAATACTTAAAAAAATACATGTACATGTGTAGAATATTAGGTCTATCTGGATAGTTATGCTTTTAGCATCATCTTTGTGTTTTTATGAACTTAAGGAAACCAATAAATTAAAAAAAATTTGAGTCAGTTAAAAAGAGAATTCTCATAAAGTTTAAAGTTTTTAATTTGTCATACATGCGATTAAAATAAGAGCATTGCTCATAGAAAATCACTGTTAGCATTTGTTTCTATGCATAATTAAAAATAATTTAAACTCTAATTGTCGTCTTACGTATGTATACTACTGTTTCCCCTTCTTCTCCTTTAGTGTTAGAGCATAATCAATTGTTTTACTCCAGAGTAATGTGTGGCAGATTTTAATGACCGTGTTTATATTTGGTTGTTTTCAGGCTGTCCATGACAATCAGATCCTGATTGTCATCGGAGAGACAGGATCTGGGAAGACAACGCAGATCACCCAGTACCTGGCAGAGGCGGGCTACACTTCCAGGGGCAAGATTGGCTGTACCCAGCCCAGAAGAGTTGCGGCCATGTCAGTGGCCAAAAGAGTGTCAGAGGAGTTTGGTTGTTGCTTAGGCCAAGAGGTAAGTGGTTGGCGAAGCTATTCTGAAAATGCCTGAAGAAAGTGTAAAGGCCCAGATCTCTGTCTATAAAATGGGAGTAATACTACCTTTTTTCAGGTTTCTCCTGAGAGGCAGGGTTCTCATGGTCATCACTGATCTGTTCAGGATCAAATCCAAGGCAGATTTAACTTTGAGGAAATCATTGTACATCTTGGTCAAATTCTGTCTGTTACGATTATGGGTAATAGCCTGGGCTGAAGTCTTGCCTGGAGATTGCAAAAAGGAGAGGTTTGTGTCTTCAGGTTTTCAGCCTCTGTTCTGCTTTAGGTGGGCTACACCATTCGATTTGAGGACTGCACCAGCCCTGAAACAGTTATCAAGTACATGACGGATGGGATGTTGCTCCGAGAGTGCCTGATTGACCCCGACCTCACTCAATATGCGATCATCATGTTGGACGAGGCGCATGAGAGAACAATTCACACTGATGTGCTCTTTGGATTGTTGAAAAAGGTAACTAGGTGCTCTTTGATGACCCTTATTCTACCTGTTGGGAGCTGAATTCTGGGAATTGGCTTTGAGTACCTGTGCCTCTTTGGGCAGTCCTTTTTAGTAAGGTACATTGCATTTCCCTTTAGACGGTTCAGAAACGGCAGGACATGAAGCTGATTGTCACCTCAGCCACCTTGGATGCAGTGAAGTTTTCTCAGTACTTCTATGAAGCTCCCATCTTCACCATCCCAGGTCGAACATACCCAGTAGAAATATTGTATACAAAGGAACCTGAAACCGATTATCTGGATGCCAGCTTGATCACTGTCATGCAGATCCATTTAACAGAACCACCAGGTAGGGGGAAAGAACATTTTTTCCTCTTAGACCAAGTCCTAATGGGGGTATTTTTGCTTATCTTTTAAAAAATGCCTTCTAGGGACTTCCCTGGCAGTCCAATGGTTAGGACTCCATGCCTCCACTGCCAGGGGCCCGGGTTCAATCCTTGGTCGGGGAAACTCAGATCCTGGAAGCCTCGTGATACGGCCAAAACAAACAAACAAACAAACAAACAAAAATCTGTAGTTCAGACCTTTAAAAAAATGCCTTTTAAATATTGATCTGTCTTAAGTCTCAGGCTTGCATGTTTGAAATGGTGGTGATGAAAATATAAATAATGGTGTGCAGGGTTTAAATGCATCTATTTAAATATAGACATATTTTTAAAAATTAAAACTGAAAACAACAAACAAATGAATAAGCATGGATAAATGAAAACCTCTTGATTTGTTAGAGGTCAGAATATGAGTGTGTTTTCCATCGTTTGCAGTTCGGTGAATGTCACTGTGGCCTTTGTATGGGACACACACAGAGAAAGTCAATGCTTCTGTTCTCCTCTTAGGTGATATCCTGGTCTTCCTGACTGGTCAGGAAGAGATTGATACTGCTTGTGAGATCCTGTATGAAAGAATGAAATCCCTGGGACCCGATGTTCCAGAGTTGATTATCCTTCCAGTGTACTCTGCTCTTCCCAGTGAGATGCAGACCCGAATCTTTGACCCAGCTCCACCTGGCAGCAGAAAGGTAACACAGGCTCTTGTGCTCTGAAACCATGTGCTGTATGCAGCTGGCCCTAACGGGGATTGCTTAAGGTGTATGTGAGTCTTGTTTATTATGTTTTAGAAAGTGGTCCAACCAGTTTGTTAAGGAATGAGGGTCTTATATGTGATCCTGCTCTTCTTCCTCTCTTTTCCTTCATCCGACAGATATTTTTTTGAGCATCTACCAGGCTTTGGGGTAGACACCAGGGCTGCAGTCTGAGGACAAGCTTCTATCTGCTGTGGGACATCCACCGGTAGACAGGCCTTTAACATATAGTGTGAATGTGCTGCTGGTGTGCTGGATGCCCAGAGGGGGAGCACCCAGCCCAGTGTTCTTACAGGAAGTGAGGATCTAAGCTAGTCCTGAAGAACACGTGGGTGTTCATCTAGACGAGAAGGGCAGGAGAACATGCATCCTGAGTAGACAGGACAGGCTATGATAGCCGAGGGGTGAGAGAGTGTGGCCATTTCAGGGAGCTGTGTAGTTCCAGCAGCTGGAATTGACTGTGAGTGTGTGTATTGAAACAGTGGGAAAGGGGACAGATGGATTTTAAAATAATAGTTTTACTGAGATATAATTTACATACCATACAATTGTCCCTTTAAAGCATACAATTCAGTACACTGTAGTATAGTCACAGAATTTTTTTAGTATATTCACAGAATTGTGCAGCCATTAATTATAATTATTAATCATTAATCACCATTTATCACTACTGTTAATTTTTAGAACAAGTTCATCATCCCTCAAAGAAACTCTGCACCCTTTAGCAATCATCCCCCATTCACCCCTCTGCTCAGCCCCTGGGAACCAGTGGTCCACTTTCTGTCTCTGGATTCACCTATTCTGGACATTTCATATAAATGGAATCATATAATATGTGGTCCTTGCGGACTAGCTTCTTTTACTTAGCATGTCTTCAAGGCTCATCCATGTTGTAGCATGTATAAACACTTCATTTCTTTTTATTGCTGACTAATATTCTGTTGTAGAACAGAGTGTACCACGTTTTGTTTATTCATTCATCAGTTGATGGACATTTGGATTGTTTCCACATTTTAGCTATTATGAATAATGCTGGTATGAACATTTGTTTACAAGTTTTTGTGTGGACATGTGTGTTCATTTCTCTTGAGTATATACCTAGGAATGGAAGACAGATGGATTTTCTTTTTTAATTGAAATATATAGTTGATGTACAACATTATGTTAGTTTCAGGGGCACTACAAAGTGATTTGACATTTGCATATATTATGAAATGACCACCACAGTGAATCTAGTAACCATCTGGAAGACAGAAGGATTTGAATAACATGACAGAAGGATTTGGATAACGTTAAAGAGTTAGAACGGTCAAGACATAGTGGATGCCTGGAGGTTTAGGGAAGGGCAGAGGGGAGAAGTCAGGAATGACTACCAGTTTCTGGCTTGGGCAGCTGGATGGAAGATGGTGCTGAGGAGGGAAACGAGGAGCAGCAGGTCTGGTGGGAAGACGGTGATGCCTCCTCTGTGCTGTTCCTGGTGATGGCACTTCTCTCCGGGAGGGCTTCTGCAGCTCTCTGACAGGTAGAAGCGTTTCAGGGCCGGTAAGATGCTGGCATGGGGTGAGATGTTCTGCTGCCTCCTAACAATGATTTTTCTGAGCATTTGTGTTTTATTATCTGAACCTCCGGGTGGAAGAACAGTGGCAGTGCCAAGCTGAGACCAATAATCTTCTAGATCACATATACCGCTGCCTACGCACAAACTGTGAAATTCCTCTGCCGCCTTATAGTTCATTTCGTGATCAGAAAAAAAATCTCCCTCTTGTTCCACATACACAAACAGCCCGTTTGGTAGTCCAGATGTCCCCGTGGGGGAAGAAAAATCTCATTTTGCACTGGCACGTGTGATGCCAGGAAATCTCTGCCTTCCCAGGGTGCTAGAAAATTAAAATTGTAGTAATCAACATTGGATCTAGAAAATGAGATATGTAGCCATTTGCACCAAATGAAATTGGCTTTGATTGGCCACTGCTTTTTCCTACTCCACTTCTCTCAGGTACCACTCCCTCCCCAACCTAACCCTTAAGATGAAGGCACCTCCCCTTCTGCCCATTTGAGGCCAAACTGAGATTAAGTGCTCTCTAATCATCTAGAGAGAGGGAGAGCCACACAATCCCTTTGGGAAGGTGTCTGAGTTCAGAAGTCTCCTTTCACACCTCTGGGCTGAGCCTGGGCGGCTCAACCCAGCTGTGTCCTCCTTGCCTGCAGGTCGTGATTGCCACCAACATTGCGGAGACATCACTGACTATTGACGGCATTTACTATGTGGTGGACCCTGGATTCGTGAAGCAGAAAGTTTACAATTCTAAGACAGGGATCGACCAGCTCGTGGTAACTCCTATTTCTCAGGTATGGCAGCTTCTACTGGCAGCTTTTCTGAAAATCCTGGTTAGGGCTTTTCTGAAATTTTTTTTATGGTTTTGTATTTTGAATTTTATTGTTTTAAGATGCTGGCTGCTTTCTTGAGATAAGGGAGATTTTGTGTTGTTTGTTTTTAATTTCTAGAATTGTGTGTCAACATTAAAAAGCCCCATAAAACTGGAACTTAAAAAAAAAAGAAATTGAATCCTAGCACCCTAGATGATCTAACATAAGTGGTAAGAACATATTTTTTAAAGTATTGCACTTAGCCACAGTTATCTGAGATAGTAATAACTCATGAGATGATAATGTGTTTCTTTGGTAATTATGGAATAATTTCCTACCTAAATTATATTTTAAAATGAATAGCCTGATCATCCCTTTTGAAGACAGTTTGGCCACACTGTATCCGAAATGTAAAAGTTCATTTCTTTAACCTAACAGTTCTGCTTCTAGAAGTATATCTGAAAGTTAGAAATGATTGAACACATATCCAAAGGTAATGGAAAAGGATGTTCACTGAAGCATTGTTTATATTGGAGGGAACCCGGAAAAATTCTAAATGAGCTCCAAAAGGGAAGTAGTTTAATAAAATATGGTAAATTCATGCCATAGAGCGTTATGTGACATTAACATGGTGGTGTGTATCTATATTTAATGGCATAAGCATATAACTCTGATATATTGTTTGAAAAAAGGGAGCTATAAAATAGCATGAGTAGTATAATCCAATTTTTGTTTAAAAATAGATGGTGTGTGCTTGTGCACAGTGTATGTAAACGTGCCTGCGACTGAAAGCACGTTGGCGAGAT
>NW_021146672.1:0-25000 GCF_002837175.3 Physeter macrocephalus
AAACTTCAAGGGACTTAGTATACATATGAGTTCCCATGAAAGAGGAAAAAGAAGAGTGCGGTCTAGAAAAAAATACATGAAGAAATATATCAAATTTGATGGAACTATAAACCTACAAATCCCACTGCTCTAATGTAACATGAAGGAAACTGCTTAACTAAATTGCCCAAACCCAGTGATATAGGGAAAATCTTAAAAGCAGGCAGATGAAAAAAATCAAGTTACAGAGGAACAGTGATGAGAATGACATCAGACTTCTCATCAGAAATGTAAGCAAAGAGACAGTGGAAAACAGCTTTTAAATACTAAAAGAAAAATACCGTCAACCTAGAATTTCATAGTAGTCAATGGAAATATCTTTCAAGAGCAAACTTGAAATAAAAACTTTTTTTAGCCATACAAAAGCTGAGAATCAACTACTAGCAGGCCCACAGAGCAAGAAATATTAAAGGAAATCCTTTAGGCAGAAGGGAAATGATACCAGTGTGAAATCTGGGTCTATACAAAAGAATGAATAATGCTGGAAATGGCAAGTGCATAGGTAAACATATAAGATTTTTTTCTTACTAAGTCTCTTTAGAAGGTAATTGACTGCCTTTACAAAACTTGTAATATACTGTAGGGTTTATATCATGTATAAAAGTCAACTGATGACAGCAACTGCCCAGAGTTTGGGAGGGAAAAATGGAAGTATACTATCATAAGGTTCTTCCAGCATGTGAATTGGTATAATATTGCTTGAAGGTAGACTGGAAAATTAAAGATATATGCTATAAGCCATAAAGTAACCACTAAAATTAGAAAAACAAGGAGTTGTAGCTAATAAGCCAAAAGAGGGGAGAGAATGGATCTATAAAAGAAGGCAGAGAAAAGATGGGGGGATAGATGGGATGAATTATAAACAACAAAAAATAGATTTAAACATAATCACATCAATAATAAATATAAATCCTCTACCACTTCATTTAAGATGCAGAGATCATGAGGTTGGATTTTTAAAAAGCAAGACCCGGGCTTCCCTGGTGGCGCAGTGGTTGAGAGTCCACCTGCTGATGCAGGGGACACGGTGAGCCTGCGCGTCCAGACCCTGTGCTCCGCAACGGGAGAGCCCAAAACAGTGAGAGGCCCACGTACTGAAAAAAAAAAAAAAAAAAAGCAAGACCCAATTATATATAGCCTAAAACAAACATGGTTTAAAAATAAAGACACAAATAGATTAAAGGTATAAGCATGGAAAAGTTGCACCATACTAGTGCTTATCAAAAGAAAGCTGAAATCTCAGTTAAAATAGTGAAAAGATCATTATTAATACACAGATCTGCTAGGAGGACCAAAGAATGTGCCTTGGGGTCATGCAGGCAGAAACACTGCTTAAAGTTCAGGGGGGAAGAGCCCACTGATGAACCACTTTGCTCTGCCCATACCCTGCTGGAATCCAGTCCTGCAGAGCTGCCTCCTGTGCCCCCAGTTATGGGAAACTCCCTCAACTCCTCAAACACCAGCACAGTAGATATGCCCAATGTCAGTACTCTGAAACTGTGTCTTTATATCACGTTTCTGCTTAAAATTTGCTACTTAGGCTTAAGGAGTTATGTGCTAATACTAGATTGTACTAACGCTATGGTATGTGAGTTGCTGAATAGAAAAGTACCACTCAGCCAAGGTGTTCAGGTAAGTACTGTGTTGAATTGGCTGTGCTGTGTTTGGGATGTGAGTCTGTATATCTACAGCTGAGATTTAAATATAACTCATTTGTTCAATAAGTGCTTAATACCTAACTGATACACTTTTATGACAATAAGAAAAAATGATTTTAACTGTATGTCCATATGTAACTTTTTATTATACAACTGAACATTAAAGTTAATCCTCTTTTCTGCTTAATATAACTTGCAATTTCAAACATGTTTTGTCTTCATTTCTGATAAACCTTTGGTTGGAATAGATAGCTTTGCTTTCCTGCTGGTCCCTTCTGGAAGTATTCCGTTATCTTTAAATACTTGGGAGCATACTCCTTAGTTAAAGGAACTCCAGCTTGCATTCTTTGGCAAAGTGAAGATTTTGTTAAATATGCACTCCCTACTATTTATCTTGAAATCTCAGAGTTTTCTACCTTAGGGTTTTTGAAACTTGGAAACACCTGTACATTAACTCTTTGTTCAAGTCTCCCTCATTAGTCAGTAGACCGATTTTGCTCCAGATGTTATCTCCTCCACACATTTACAAGATAGGAAACTCGTTCCCAGTCATGTGTATTTTTTTTCTGAGATACTACTTTGAGTCATTATTTTTAAAGATTGTGAATTAGAATAATTTAAAGAGAGAACATGGACTTAGTTTTGTTCCAATTAATGTTTGGGATTCAAAGAATCATGAGAGAAATTATTTAAATTATTGCATTCAGCTTGAAGAGACCCAGTGAAAGTCGAGTGTGCCTTCCAGGTTGCACACACCTTTCCTTGCCCTATTCTCTTTCCTTGAGTCCTGCCTCAGTTTTCCAAACATAGAGATGCTGAGAGAAAGCGGTAGCCATGGTTACCACAGTGAAGGAAGTCTCAGAGAGAAGGATGGAATCGTAATTTTAAAATCTGGAACCATTGGTTTTTGTTTTTGTTTTTAATAGACTTGCCTCCAAGTTGAGTGATGATAGTTTTTTCAGTCTGGCCTTGTTTATTCACAAATTGCAGCCTCAGGAAACCGAGTGAAGAGCTCCTTCTTTGTTGCTGCTGCTGTTGTCTCTGGAGCCCACCTAGTGACTGTGATGATGAGGTCAGGACCGCACCCAAGGGAGAACTTGGCCCTGTTCTAGTTTTCTAGGAGTGTTTGGGAAAGACACCGGGTCAGCCAGGGAACACAACATCAGAGGAGTTTGCCCACGTTGCTTTCTGGAGTCTTTCCCCCGTGGGTATAGATGCTTTAACAGGGGTAGAGGTGGGCACCAAAACCGTGGAAGACAAGAGGGAAATGGAGGCAGCGTCTCTGAGGACAGAGCTGAGGGTGAAGCAGGGTGCTCACTGGGGGGTCCCTCCCTGCACCGCTGAGCTGGACCACCTAGGAGCCCAAGGTTTGATTCATGCTTCACTCGTACTCTGACCTCTTTTCTTGTCCTAATCTTGTAGGTGAGTAGGGCTAGACACCCTGATTTTAGATCCACAAACTTCCAGGCTCCCCTTCATTGTTGTAGTAAGAAACTTCAAACTATTTCAATGAGGAACACTTGACAGATTTGGCCAATAAAATTCATACTCCCCACTTTCTCAGAAAAGAAAAGAAACTAGAGAAAGGTACCGTAAAATCAAAACCCACTGACCATATGTATTAAAAGCAATTACTCAGGTCCACCTGCCCGTGGCTAGCCATCTGTTACTCTCCTCTGTTGCTCTGTGGATATGTGGACATCTTTTTAGATTTTTTTTAACCTTTAATGGTACAGTGATTGATTTTAACAACTTCCATATTTGACATTGTTTTTGATCTTCTTTTTACTTTGTTCCCTGCTTTTTGCATTTTCCTCCCCACCCCTCTCTCTTCTTCATCCCACTTTTATTGTTGGGTTGTTTGTTTATGTGTCTGTGTGTGTCCTGGATTTTCGGCGTCTGTTGGTCTGTTGTCCTCACCTCTCCTCTGCTCCCACCTCCTGCTGCTGTAGCCCCACCGGCTGTGGAAGCTGGCTGAGAAGGTAGGGATTTCCCGCTCATCACACCAGTGCCTGCTAACCACCACCGTCTCGTCAGATCCCAGCAGTGGGCAGACTAGGAGTTGAGTGCAGAGATGGGCTGGGCTTCTAGACCCGTGGTCAGGAGGGCTGACGGCCAGCGTGGTGTCACTTCTCAGATCTTGTCAGACGTCTCGCATTTGTGACAAACGCTGTGCCTCCATTTATACCATCAGTTTGGGGTCATCTCCGTTTTATTTCATTTTCCACTTCTAGTGACCTGTTTTCTGATTTGTTTGTTTTTAATTGGCCTCTTATGGTTACGTGCTTTGCATTACTCAGACCACAAACCGCTTCTCCACTCAGCACTGGTCTGTAACACGGCTCCCCCAAGCAGTCACAGATCAGTGAGGGCGCCGTGGCCATACGGCAGTGCAGCTCCTCCTCCAGGCTGATTGCATGTGCTTTCTCTGTGGGGAGGATTATCGGGGGGTCCAGTATGGTACAACAAAGGTGTCTTTATTTTTATCTTTTTCTTATATTTAAACGTGCCTTTGGTATAAGATTAAGATTCTCTCGTGAAGAATCTTAGTGTAGTTCTTCAAATAAATTCTGAGAGGCTCCCTTATTTTTTGGCAGATTTTTCTTAGGTTCTGTCTTTTTCTACCCAAGGTATTGCATTACTTTCCCAAGAAATGTATGTAGAATTTTGGTTTGTAATGTAGCTTTAATGCCATGCTCTTACATGAGCAGAGATCACTGTTGAAGTCAACTCAGCATATATTTTGAAGAGATTTATGATGCCAAGATAAGGTTTCTGGACCCTGTGTTAAATAAATAGTTCAGAACACAGGGTGCTGCCCAGATGACCAGTGGTAAACACACAACCTCCCTGACTTATGTCTTGGGCAAAAATGGCCTCCCGCATTGGAGGAAAACCAAGGCACAATTAGAACTAGAAGGAACAAGGTCATTATCTTTTATCTCTTCTTCCTTAATCTGTCAGCTCATGTCACGTGTTCTGCTTCAATATCTTGAGCTCTAAAAATACACCTTTTGGGATGCATGTGGTGAAAATCTCTCAGCAAATGATGCTTCACGTCCTCAGCAACCTGCTTTTGCCAAATGCTGCCTCTGTAGTTTCAGCCTTCTTTTATTTGGCAAGATGCCCCTTTTCTAATTTTCATAAATGTGATTGACAGTCAAGCTGTGTGAAAGTCCAGTATTATCTTAATAAGATGTTCCTTTCGGAGTTCGGTTATCAGTTGAGAGGTGTGGTCTTAGTGCTTTGGGGTTTTGTTCAGACTTTGCCAGAGAAATGCTCCCTAGCCAGTAGGAAGCACAGACCCAGCTCCTCCAAGGTAAACTCGTGTTAACCTCACTGTGTCCTTGTTTGCAGGGGACCTCGGGGCCCGATCCGACCACCGTCTACGTGGACATGAGAGCTCTGAGACACGACAGGTATTGTGATTTTGTCTTCTTGGTGCCTGGCGTGCAGGGTTCCTTCTAGAAGGAGGAGGAGTACAGAATCATCTGCTCCAAACAAGGTAGTTCATTGAGCGAGCTTTCACAACTCTCCACATTTACTGCGTGAGGTACCCAGTGGAGCAACCAAATTCTTGTTTTCAGACACAAATGACAACCGTTGGCCCAGAGCCGTTGCAACCAGAGTTACTTTTTCTCACAGCCTGTCCCGAAGACTTGGTCCTTTACTTGAACACTCTAGTCAGGCGCCATTTTGCACCTGATAAAATATCAACACTCTGCCCACATTTCTTTACATGAATTGAAAATTTGTGTCGAGGCATTTCCATGAAAAACTAAAATATAAGTCAGGTGACCTTTCTGTGCAGCTTCCTAAGCAGCCTTGAGCAAGAACAAAAAGGGGGTGTTGCTGGTGAGTGCTTGTGAGTTCACCTTGAGGGAGGGAAGGTGGAGACAAGATGAGGAATCTTTAGCAGAACTTCTGCTCCCAAAGGGGTCCCTCCTGACATGCCTGAGGGGGAAGAGAGAATTCTATCATTTTCCTATAGACTTCCTCATTGATTAGGTCATTTCTTTGGGGTAGTTGTGGAGATGCCCATTCATTGATGTTTCTATGACGTGTTAATAGTAAGCATGAACTCTAGTAGAAGGTGTCCTTTTGTAAATTACTAGAGGTGCTTGTGGACGCGTGGTGAGGGCCAGATACTGTGCTGCTATCTGCATGTCCTCATGTGGTGCCTACTGATGTGTGCTTTGTGCTCACAACACCTGGGAGAGCAGAGTGAAAGTTGTGGGTGGGAAACCAGGAGCCCCCAGCCTGGCCTGGCTGAGCGTGTTCTTCCATGATATGAGTCCCGTGTGTGGGTGAGCGTGTCAGGGGCAGAGCTGCAGGGGCTGAGAAGGGGCCGGGTGTGCCATGTAGGCTCAGGTATCCTGGGGAATACCAGCCCCCACTCACACCAGGGGTTCCCAGCCGGGTGCTTGTGCCCCCAGCAGACGAGTTGCCATGTTGCCATGTCTGATTAGCATAATCTGGGGAGTGGTACTGCTGGCATGTGGCGGGGGGGCGGGGGCGGGGGGGCGGAGGCCAGGGATGCAGCTAAACATCCTACAGTGCACAAGACAGACTCCTGCCGCACAGCAAATGACCAGAATGGCAGCAGTGCCAAGACTAAGAAACACTGCATTCACCTAAACACATCACACTTAGAGGTGCTTCCCAGCCCCTGTAGCCCTCATTTTAGACCCTGCTATTCACAGGGAATCACAGGATACAGCCCATCTGGTGGCAGAGAGAACCACTGGCCCACCAAGAGCATACGGGCCCACTAGAGCAGAGCTCCATCCAGAACATTTTCAAAATGCAGACACTTAGCTCTGAGGAGATTAAGTAACTGTGTTTCAGGGGCATAAATTCCAAATACAACTTCTAGGCTTTAGAAAGAAATCTACTTTACTCCCTATAAAAATTATTTGAAAAAACTTTATAACTTCAGAAGGTGAACAACATCTCATCAAAGAATCACCGCTTGAGTAATATTTATGCAGTTCTGTCTGTGACCTGACCCTCAAAACACATGAAGATCAAATTTGTAAGACCATTTAGATAAAAACTGCTGATCTTTGGGGCCTGAGAGGGTAGGTTACAGTCTCAAACGGACTTACTCACAAGAATAGTAATCAGGAAAGGACAGTTGGTCCCATTGTGTGTTACAAATCTCCTGGAGTACCAGGGATGGTTGGGAGTGGGGTTCAGGGAGTTTTCTTTCCTGGAAAAGGAAAGAAATCTAGAAACTCCTTTCTAACAGCTTTGTGACCTACCTTCTTAACTATCTTCAGTGTGGCAAATCTTCCTATTGAGAAAAGTTGTGATTTAGGAAAAGTGAAATTGGAACCCATACAGTGCATCATGGTAAAGTAATAAAAGTCCAGTATCAGATTGATTTCACTGTTCGAGAAAGAGCCAGGAGACCTGAGTCATAGTAGGAGTTTCTTTTACTAGTCTTTTGACCTTGGGAAGTCTGTATCCTTTTAAGTGACATTTTTGTCCTAATCTGTAAAATAATCTCTTATACATACATTTCCTGACTTGGTCATTCAAAACAGAAGTAAAAGTGCTTTGTGAACTGGAAATTGCTATGCAGTCGTACGTTAGTGACACTGTCAGGAATGTCATCGACCTTTACAATTAAGGGTAACATTGCTCAGTGTCAGAGGGACCCCACACCCGCCCTGTCCAGGCCTCATGAGAAAGCCTCCGAGTCATACCCGTCTCTGTCCCTGTAGCGCTCTCCAGGCTCGCATTTCACAGTCTCAGCTCTGTCTTGCGTCAGAGGACAGGCATGGCTGGGAGCTGAGGGGCTGTCAGACACCAGAAACACGTGCACTGGACTTGTCCCTTCCTCGTCTTCGTCAGGGTTTGACTTAAGAAACCAAAGCAAAGTCCTGCCCTTGAACGTGGTTTTCTGCTGGCTTCTGTCCCTGGAGGCACCCTCTCGCAGTCACAGCAGGGAGCCTTGCTCCCCGGGCTGGCTTGGTGCTGCCACACCCAGCTCCTCCAGGCTGAGGTCCTGCCGCATGCCCGAGCTCATCGCCGCTCTCTCCTGCTGGGCCCCTTCTTCTGAAGGGGGCAGAAACCCAAATAGGTGTCTTACATTAAGGAATAATTACCGTGTCCCTTCCTGGAAGGCACTGTCCTCCCCCTGCTGCCCAGGGACATGGGAGACTCAGCCCAGGGCCACCCCGGACACAGGAACGCCATGCACACTTCATCCTGGCCGCCCAGTGCATGCCGCTGGGCCCTGTCAGCTCCTCTTCCTGTGCGTCCGGGCTGGCCGCTGGGCAGTCCGGCACCCTCGTCCTCTTGACCTGCTCTGTCAGGACGTGCCCACGCTGGGCTCTTGTCCATGGTTCTGAAGTGACCGGCTCCTGACAGCAGCTGTGGCGCTGCCAGCCCTCCTGTGGGGAAGGTGCTGTGGTTTCCTGATTGTGGCGCATCTCCAGAGCCAGTGGGTTACGGTGTGTGGGCAGGTGCAGTCCTGGGGGGAGAGAGCCTCCCCTCCCCATGGTGCCAGCCTGGGAAGGTCTCCTACTGAGTTTCCTGTATTTCTGTGAGTCACTCGCCCTCCCGCCTGTGCTGCCTGTGTGTGTGTAGCTCCCAGGTCTTTCAAAAGACATATCTCCATCTCCTCCTATAAGGGGTGGTTTTCTCTTTGCTCTGTGTATATTTTCAAGTGGAGGAACGGCTACCCGTGTGGCATTTGCTGGCAGGACAGGACCACCCCTGAGTGATTTCAGTGCCCCCTTCCTGCTTGCCTGTGAATCGCTGACAGAGAGCACTGTTTCATACTGACCAGAGAAGAAATTCTTTGTTCTGTCCTTACGTTTGCCCTCCGTGCTTGTCCAGGTCCCTGCCACCACTCAGCAGCCCAGCCAGGAGGCCACAGGGAAGTTCTTAACGGTAGGGTTTTCCACATTTCATGTGAGATCCTCAGGTGAGATCCCGTTTGCCTGCCTTCCTCAGAGGTTCGGCTCAGCAGGGAGGGTCAGGAGACAAGATAAACTCCTAAACTCCGAGAGCAGGGGAGGCCTGCTGACCAGAGAGGCAGAGGCCAGCCAGTGTGCGTGGACAGCAGTCCCACTGCAGAAGGAGGACCGGGCCATGGACTCACTCCCCATGTTGGCGGGAACCTTGGGGTCTGAGAGGAGGAGAAGCACAACGTCCAGGCTCGAGTCGCAGGTCAGGGCACTTGCTCCCACTCTTGGCTCAAGTGGCCTGGTTCCATTCATGACCCCAGGTGCCCCGCTCAGAAGTCATCCCTGTCCTAGTGCCACGGCCAGAGCTCCCTGAGTGGTGGCTGTGAGTGGACAAACAGCAGAGTGTAGCTTATCCAGAACAGCCCTCATTTTTGGCAAAGGTTTTGCTCCCTTCCCTGGCCGGATGGTCTGTCCTTTGTAGGACACCCAGCCTACTCGCTGGCCAGCTGCCCCGCCCATAGCAGCAGCCAGACT
This sequence comes from Physeter macrocephalus, assembly GCF_002837175.3. Lineage (NCBI taxonomy): Eukaryota > Metazoa > Chordata > Mammalia > Artiodactyla > Physeteridae > Physeter > Physeter macrocephalus. The sequence goes on from NW_021146672.1 coordinate 9,152, forward strand.
AGGTGGGCTGAGCCAGCCGTTACCTCGGCTGCTTTCTCTTTCATTCTTTCCCTCTTTCCTCACCCCTGCTTCTGCCCACTCATAATCTTCCCAGCCAGTTTGGCCTTTTTCTTTATTGCTTTCTCCATCTGTAGCCAGTTGCCAATATCCAGACTCCACAGTTGGCCAGCCAGCACTTGGACACAGGCTTCTTCACTTAACCTAATTACTCAAATTGGCCTAATTTAGTTCAGTGTAACAGGCACAGCCTCCTGACCCAGCAGGCTATAAAAAGTTATCATTCCCAGCATTGATATTTCCTGCAAGCATCGCATCTGTCTGAAAGCTGCTACAGGTGAAGTTCCATAGATTCTTAGTGCTCTAATGGTAATTTTTAATTATAACCCACCCTAAATTAGCATAATGCTACCTGGGTCCTAGAAGAGTTTTAGTCCCTTTTAACTCTGTCTTAATGCAGCCAGTAGTTTATTTTTGAAGGATGGCATCATTAAGCCTATGGGCATACAGGCAGACCTCAGAGATTCTGTAGGTTTGATTCCAGACCACCACAGTAAAGGGAATATCACAATAAAGCAAGTCACACGAATTTTTTGGTTTCCCAGTGCATATAAAAGTTATGTTTACACTATACTGTAGTCGATTAAGTGTGCAATAGCATTATGTCTGAAAAAACAAAGTGTGCATACCTTAATTTTAAAATATTTTGTTGCTAAAAAATGCTCACCGTCATCTGAGCCTTCAGTGGGTTATAATCTTTTTGCTGGTGGAGGGTCTCTCCTCAGTGTGGCTGGCTGCTGACTGAACAGGGTGGTCCTTACTGAAGGTTGGGGCAGCTGTGGCAGTTTCTTAAAATAGGACAGCCATGAAGTTCGCTACATTAACTGACTCTTCAGGAACGATTTCTCTGTAACACGCAATGCTGATGATAGCATTTTACCCACAGCGGAACTTCTTTCAAAATTTGGATCAATCTTCTCCAACCCTGCCCCTGTTTTATCTACTAAGTTTATGCCATATTCTAAATCCTTTGTTGTCATTCCAACAATCATCACAGAATCTTCACCAGGGTAGATTCCATCTCAAGAAACCACTTTCTTTGCTCATCCATAAAGTAACTCTTCATCTGTCCAAGTTTTCTCATGAGATTGCAGAAATTCAGTCACATCTCAGGCTCCACTTCTAATTCTAGTTCTTTTGCTGTTTCTACCACATCTGCAGTTACTTCTTCCGCTGAAGTCTTGAACCCCTCAAAGTCGTCCAGGAGGGTTGAAATCAACTTCTTCAGAACTCCTGTTAATGTTGATATTTTGGCCTCTTCCCATGAATCATGAATATTCTTAATGGCATCTAGAATAGTAAATCCTTTCCAGAAGGTTTTCAATTACCTTTGCCCAGATCCATCAGGGAAATCACTATCTATGGCAGCCATATAGTCTTATAAAATGTATTTCTTGAATAATAAGAATTAAAAGTCAAAATTAGTACTTGATCCAGGGACTGTAGAATGGATATCGTGTTAGCAGACATGAAAACAACCTGTATCTCATTGTCCATTTCCATCAGATCCCTTGGGTGACCAGGTGCATTGTCAATGAGCAGTAGTGTTTTGAAAGGAGTTTTTTTTCCTGAGCACATCTCAGCAGTGGGCTTAAAATATTCAGTAAACCATGTTGTAACCAGATGTGCTGTCATCCAGGCTTTGTTGTTCCATTCACAGAGCACAGGCAGAGTAGATTTAGCATAATTCTTACAGGCCTTAGGATTTTCAGAGTGGTAGATGACCATTGGCTCAACTTCAAGTCACCAGGTGTTGTAGCCCCTAACAAGAGTCATCCTGTCCCTTGAAGCTTTGAAGCCAGCCATTGACCTCTCCTCTCTTGCTATGAAAGTCCTAGATGGCATCTTCTTCCAATAGAAGGCTGTTTAATCTACATTAAAAATCTTTTGTTGGGTGGAGCCACCTTCATGAATGATCTTAGCTAGATCTTCTGGATAACTTGCTGCAGCTTCTTCATCAGCTGCTTCACCTTTACTTTTATGTAATGGAAAAGGCTTCTCTCCTTAAACCTCATGAACCAACCTCTGCTAGCTTCTAACCTTCTTCTGCAGCTTCCTCACCTCTCTTAGCCTTCATAGAGTTCGAGAGAGTTAGGGCCTTGCTTTGGGTTAGGCTTTGGCTTAAGGAAATGTTGTGGCTATTTTGATCTTCTATCCAGACCACTAAAACTTTCTCCATATCAGCAATAAGGCTGTTTCATATGTTCACTTTTAATTTCCTTCAAGAACTTTTCCTTGGCATATACAGCTTGGCTAACTATCTGGTGGTGCAAGAGGCCTAGCTTTCAGCCCATCTTAGCTTTTGACCTGCCTTCCTCACCAAGCTTAATCATTTCTATCGTTTCATTTAAAGTGAGAAATGTGTGACTTTTCCTTGAGAAGAATGTCACTTGAACACTAAGGCCATTGTAGGGTTATTAATTGGCCTAATTTCAGTATCATTGTGTCTCAGGGAATGAGGAGGGGGAGAAGGACGGGGAATGGCCAGTCAGTGGAGCAGTCAGAACACACAGCATTTATTAAGTTCACCATCTTATAAGGGCAAATTCGTGGCGCCCCAAAACAATTACAATAGTAACAGCAAAGATCACAGATCACCCTAATAAATGCAATAGTAATAATGAAAAAGTTTGAAATATTACAAGAATTACTGCCATAATGTGACAGAGACATGAAGTGAGCAAATGCTGTTGGAAAAATGGTACTGATAGACTTGCTTGATGCAGGGTTGCCACAAACCTTCAATTTGTTTAAAAAAAAAAAAAAACACAGTATCTGCGAAGTGCAATAAAGCAAACAAAGCACAATAAAAGGAGGTGTGCCCATATTCTGGAAGGCTTAAGTAGTGTAAGATCTAGGTGGTTTTTCTACTTTTGTCTGCAGCAACACGAGACACCACACCAAAGGCTAGCTGGAAGGCAGGGCATCCTTCGCCTGAAAGTAAGAGCTTTTCAGCTGCTTTTCAGAGGCCTGCAGCCCCAGGATGCCTGCCGGCACGGGAGCCCTACCCACACCCCTTTCTGTCGGGACCTTGTCTGTCTGCCCTCCTCCTGCTCATGTTGTCATCGGCGCCCTGGACCCTCACTCTGCGCGACCGGAGCAGAGCCTGCGAAGGAGCCCCACCAAGCTGTGACTCTCAGGGTCCTTCCTTCATTGCCCATCCCCCTACAGCAACACTTATCAGTTATGGGGGCAGATCTGTGCTGATACAAAGAATGGGTCACGCTGGTGAATTTGACAATCCCCACGTTCCCTGGCCCCATCCTCCTGCTGACGCCCTCCTTGTTCTGCAGTCAAGCATCCCAGCAGGTTCCCCTTCACTCTGTTTTCCTTAAATAAAAGTTGCCTGTCGATGAATGATCAGTATCACAGTCTCAAAGTAACATGGAGAGATGTAAAACCAGTCATAGAATAGTTAAAATAACGCAGCTGGGAAGAACTTAGCGAGCTCAGGTTGTGACTGGCACCAAGGTCCTCCACAGTTTTACGATTAAATCACCAGCGAATAGTTTTTAAATGGAAAAGAGCTTCTTTTCTAAAAGGAGCTTTTGCTGTCTGAACTGGCCGGTCCTCTCTAGTGCGCCTGTTTGAGGAGGTGGGTTCTGTGCTGCTGTGTCTGAGGCCCAGCCTGTGGTCTGCAGGGGCAGGGCCGTGAGTGTTTCAGGACCAGGCATTGCTGTCACAAGGGTGGCAGCTCTTTGAGGAATGCAGTTTAATCCTTATTCTTTCCCTTTTCTGCAAGTGCTACGTCGACCCCCAGTTAACTTTAAATGCAGAATGGTTCCCAGTCATTTTTCGGGTTGGTAGGTGGGACTGCATCTCCATTCTCCGTGGCCTGTGTGGTGGCCCTCGCTGTTTCCTCTCTACTATTGACTGCTTTTTCTTTGACTTCTAGACTATCTTTGAGTTGGGTAATGCTCATCAGCAGAGTTAATGTTCCCCATCAAACTGCCAGGCATTGACCAAGTGCTGGATGTGGAGGAAGGGAACCACTGGTACAGAAAACACAGTAACACCTTCTGTTTCTCTTTGTAGAGTCCGTTTAGTAGAAAGAGGATCTCCTCATAGTTTGCCCCTAATGGAATCAGGAAAAGTAAGTATTGAAGGAAGGCGTATGCATGTCCATATAAACACGAGTCTCAGTTTATGGGCTTTGAAAATTCAAGAAATTAGATGGTAGATTTTTTTTTTTCAAAAAAGTTTTCTTGAATGTAGTATATCAGGACTGGTTTTGGCCATGAGCACAGAAACTCAAAATGACAGTGTTTTAAATGAGTTAGGTTTTTTTCTCATGTAGAAGAAACCACCAGGGACCGTGGCATCTTATGTCTTGGCCTCCCCTCCCAAGGGTGCCTCAGGGTCTAGAGTGGTTTTTCCAGCTCCAGCCTTCCTTTGCACATTCCAGCCAGAGGAGGAGAAGCAGAAAAAGGAGGAGGCAAAAGGTGCAGACTCTAAGGACGGCTGCTCAGCTGCCTCACTCACACTTAAGTATCACTGGGCATTGTCACCACAGCTGAAAGGCAGGTTGGCAGCACTACATGGGTTTTGAATGTCTACGGGCCCGGCTCACAATCGGGGCTTGTTTACTGTGGAGCTGGACGAAGAATGTTTATCAGGGGACAGCTAGTCGTTCCTGCAATGGTGGCTATCTTGTTTATAGAACTAAAATGCAAGAAACGTATTTAAACGTAATTGAAGACTTTTCTTTTTCTTTTTTGGCCCCAATCGTCAGATCTCTTCTCCATTTAACATAATTCTAAAAGCATATTGTTTTTGGACCTTTTACAGTCTGTGTCTACATGACTGCCCGTTAGAATTCTTGGTACTAAGTTGGCTCTAAGGTGTGGGACACAGCGCTACCCACCCACCCAAGTTGGTCTGGCGGGCCATTCGTCAGACGTGTTCCAGGAGCGTTCACCACAGATGTGTTGCCTTATCTCAACCACACAGTGCTAATTAGCTGAACTGAGATGGGTTCTGTTCTAAATTTCCAGAATCAGCTTTTGCTTCATTACGTGGTTTCAGTGGAATGTGGAGCATTTCTGAGCTAAACGTCCATTAAGAAGGAGGTGCTTCATATCGACATTGTACTAGAAGATGTTTACCAGCAGGAAAAGTGGGCAGTGTGGTGGAGGAGAGGGGCAGAGCTGCAGGCGCGGTGTGCTCGTGGCTCGACAGATGCATGGGTGGTGACGGCCGTCTCTTCTGGACACTACAGAGCAGCTCCACTGAATCCTCTTTTGCAAACATTGAGCCTGTTAAATTATATCATTTATCATATTTTGTTCAAATTCTTAATTTTAGGATCACTTTAACACAGGCTCTGTCACTGTAATAATTACAATGAAATGTAATTGTTTTGCTGTAATTATATAATGCTCTGGTATATAATTTTGATTTAAAGCCATTCACTTTCTAAACCATTTTAATCAGGAAAATAGGCACATGGCATGAAAGCAAGGTCAAGGTTGATAGTGCAGTATCTACCTGTCTGTCCGCTGATGAGACTCTTCTTTCCAACATAGATACTTCCAGGGGTTCGGATCATAATTGCCAATCCAGAAACAAAAGGACCGTTGGGAGACTCACACCTGGGTGAGGTGAGTTCTGGGGACTCACACCTGGGTGAGGTGAGGTACAGGGTGTCCATGAAAGTTCAGGATTACAAAGTAGGATTTCCTTAAGGGAGTATCATAGATTCTCTTCCAAAAGTTTAGAAAAGAGGAAACTTCATGTGAGTGGACTGAGTTTCCTTGTTTCCCAGCCCTTGGTTTGTCTTCCCCGTGCCTGCTGCCTTCACAGCAGGGAAGTCCTTCATCAGGAACATGATGGAGAACGAGCAGAGGGAATCCTGCCAACCCCAGAATCATAACAGCACCAACAATCGTGGCAGGCGGGCTGGGGACCCGACAGGTGTTTATCTGGGTCAGAAAGTCACTTCCACTCCCTTGTGTTGACAATGAACCTGGCCAGTGACTTCCCGCCCACTCCCTCATCCTGCGCGCTGCTGGCTGCGTGTGGCTGCAGGAGACCCTTCCTGGGCTGTCATCCCCGCAGCTTGCCCTGCTCGGCCGGCCAGGTGTGCCCGCCTCTGCCTTACACTGTCCTTCCCTCTCCCTGATGGACTTGTTTCTTCTGACATGTCTGCCTCCCCTCCCCACCCCACCCCCGTTTTCCTCTCCAAAGCCAAGCCCACAGTGACCCTGTCCTGCCCTCTAGGACCCTCTTGCAGTGCCGCCCACTGTTCAGTCAGCTTCCCCCCTTCCTCTGACCCGTTCCGGCCGCACAGAAAAGGCTGCCACCGCTGGCACCCGACCAGCACACCAGCCCCGCCACTCTCCTGGAGTGGTGCCCTGGGCACACGTGTGTACCTCGTAAAAGGGTGACTAGTGATGAGGTGTGAGTCCTAACCACTGCTCACTCCCCAAACCCTTTTTCTTCTTGGGCGGTTTTTTGGCCCCTCACTCGTCTGTCTCTATGTGAAGATCAGAACTAGTCTGTGAGCTGCACTATATTTTAGGAATTTCCTTTAAATATATGTCTGGGAATGAAATTGGGATGTAGCACCCGCCATCTCGGGCACCTGGAGATGCTCCCGGCGGGTGCTGTCCTCACAGCGGGCGGCCTTGCTTGGAGCTGAGCGGGTGCGCTGGGCGGAGGGGCAGGGACCACCGCACCCTGATGTTCTACTGGGAACGTGTCTTAACAGATGGTTTTCCTTCCCCTCGCTCGATGGGGTGCCCTCCATCTTTGGTCTGCTTCCTCGTTGCTCAGCAGGCGTGACTGAGGGCTGCTGGCTAGACCCCGGCTCCTCCGGGCCTCATCTGTGCAGACTTGATGGGCTCCTCTGCCTTGTCCCTGGCTCTGCTCAGCCCACGTGGTCGGCACCGTGTCAGCAGGTCTTTCTTTCCCATTTCCACACTCAGGCACTTTTGTCCCCCATTGTTTGATGTTACAGTGCCTTTCCCTCCTAAAGTTTGTTTTGTGTTGTGTTGTTTTATTACAATATAATATTCCCAAAAGTATGCAAACCAAGTGAAAGGGAAAATAAATCACAAAGCTTTTTAACATTTTTCCAGCTTGCTTTTTAGAAACAGTCGGTACATTTGAATAAATACAAGGAAACTCATACATCCTCGTTCATTTGATGTTTATTTCAAAAGCCCTCAATCCATCTGCTTTAATAGAATTCTCAACAGATGATGGCTTGTTTGTTTGCTCAGCCATGAGCTTGCTGTCATGCCTTCATTTCAGTAAACTTTGTGGCATCTGTGTCTCCCCAGAAACTGGAATCGTCTTGTTTTTGCAGGGCAAGGACAGTTTCAATAGCACGGAATATAATCTATTGAATTGTAAAAGTAGCTTCTGCCCTGGAGATCATCTCAAGTTAACTTATCCAGTTACATTTTGCTTCCTTAACAGATCTGGGTTCACAGTGCCCACAATGCCAGTGGTTATTTCACTATTTACGGAGATGAATCCCTCCAGTCAGATCACTTCAACTCAAGATTAAGTTTTGGAGACACACAGACCGTCTGGGCACGAACAGGCTATTTGGGGTTCCTGCGGAGAACTGAACTCACTGATGCAAATGGAGGTGAGAGTCCCAACAGTTGGCACGAAGGTCCTCAGACCCTGGAAACCCGTCTGGGGTCTGGGATCCCAATCCCGGGAGAATGTGCGTGCGTGCATGCTTGCTGCAAGCCAGCCTGAAAACAGCCGAGGGTGAGAGAGCGCCAGCTCAGGGCAAGTGCATCCAGCAGTGGAAGCTGCATGTCACGTGCTCTGTGCTCCCATGTGAGCCAGGCACACATTTTAAACCAGGGGCAAGAGCCAGGTGCCGTGTTGTCCACAACAAGTGCCTGTAAGTGCAGCTCACAGACTTGTCGCCAATCCTGGAGCCACCAGCCCAGCCCAGGCCCTCCTGAAGCCCTGCTGCTCTCTTCCAGGGCGGGAGGCGCTGGCCTCGGGTGCTCTGCATTTCTGCACCTGTCCAGCAGGCCTGGTGCCGCAAGGTGCCCGAGGGGAGCAGCAGCTCTGAGGGGCTGGCGCTGGGCGTGGGTGTTATGCAGAACTAACACGTTAAGAGCCTGCCTGCTCTTCAAGTCTTTGCTGATGCTGGAATCCTTTCTCCACTCTTTATTTCACTAAAAACAGAGACAGGACTTGGGTATTACATGGAGATGGGGCCTGAGCTTTCTTGGTGAGATCCTGCCAGACTCAAAGCCAGAAGTCAGCGAGCCTTCCTGACCCACCTGTCTGATGGGAGCTGTGCCAACCTGGCTGAACCAGCATGAATTTTAGGGGAAAAGTACAAGATATTTTGGTGTTGCATTTTCAATTTGGGAAAATCGTAGACTGTTTTACTTGAGGGTGCTATCTGGGGTTCCTTGAAGAACTAAGCTTATCAACACCCAGACCTCCCAGGAGGCAGGGCAGGTCCCATCCTGCGGAGCCCAGGGGCTGGGACAGTGGGATACCCCAAGGCAGCTATGGTTAGAAGCCAGCAAGTAACTGCCTCCATCTCATCGGACTTAAACTGGAAAAGATTTATTTTCTGGTATGTTATATGTCAGTCACTTCTCTCAAACTCATCGTGATACATTTACTAGTCTAAAGATTAAAGATGTCTCCTTGTTTTTAAGGAAAGATGGACAGACTGCATGTTGTCATTATCCCAAGGTCTGCACAGCTGATGAGAATAAATTTAACAATTACACGAGCTAAGGAAATTTTTGTTCATGAACATTCTCAGAAACTATGCTTCCTCTTCCCGCTCAGACGTGCAGTAATAAGAGAGTTAAGAGCTTATGTGCTGGCACCAGAGGGAACTGGGCATAACTTGGGCTGTGCTGGGTCCTCACCATGTGACTCCAGGGAGCAGGTCTGCTGGCCCGTGTCCCGGCGGTGCTGATGCTGCTGAGGGCTGTGTGATAATGCACTTGACGGCGTGTGGAGGCTACTCCTGTGGGATGAGGGGAGGGACGTGCAGACGTGCGGCCAGCGCTGAGCCAGGCAGCACTTCCGCCTGCACCTTTTCCCTGAAAGCCTCAGGCTGCAGAGTTTCCCTGGTAGAAGGGAGACAGCATCCCTTGCTCAGTGATCTTTTCTTTGCATCTCTTTTGCATTCCGGGGTAGTCTTTTTTATTTTTTAAGCGGCTTGAGCGGCATTGCGGTGAAGTTCACACGGTTTCCATTCCCTGTACAGAGCGCCACGACGCCCTCTACGTGGTGGGGGCCCTAGATGAGGCCATGGAGCTGCGCGGCATGAGGTATCACCCGATAGACATTGAGACCTCCGTCATCAGAGCCCACAAAAGCGTCACGGAATGGTGAGGAGGGGGCGGCAGCCGGAGGGCACGGGGTCCTGGGCGGAGTCAGCTTTCCAGGGTGAATCTGAACCTCTGAAGAGCACTCCTAGTGCAGAGTTGTTGCTTTTCCCGAGAGTGACATACAGACGGCTGGGCGGTGTTTCCAGGGAACCGTTTGTTTTTTTTGTTAAGGAAGGTGTGGTGTAGGGGAAATAGACTGTCCGCGGGAGCCTAAACACAGCATGCCTGTGGGAAGACCTTAGGCTCCAGGAGAGGCCGCGTTTGCCAGCGTCACTGGGTTGTCAGTGACAAGTCACCCACCCCAGCCACCCTTGGGGCTGAGGGGCCTTGCAGGCCATGCTTCTCCCTGGCCGTTTGGTTGGCTGTGACGTGTGAGTGTGCCCAGATCACCGCCTGGCCTGGGGGCTGCAGCGCTGCCCCTTTACGTGGCATTTGAGAGTGAAAAGTGGCTTCAGCACCACTGGCTGCAGGTCTGCTCATTCCCTTAGTCCCTGAACTGGCAGAGGCCTGATGGAGCCGGTCTGGAAGCTCAGGGCAGGAGCCCCAGGGGAGGCTCGTTCCAAAACCTCTCGGGAGCAGTTTTCTCGGCAGGTGGGTTGGTCTGAGATTGTCAGCTGCCTCATGTTAGCTGACGCAGGCTGGCGTTCTTGGCCACGCACTGCACTGCACAGAGGACTTGGCAGACACAAGAGTCGGGTGGACGGGAGCGCCTCATCCCCACTTGGTGCCGCGTTTCAGGGTGAGCAGTGACGGAGCCCGTTTGAAGCACAAGTCCTCCGCCTGCCAAAGCTGCCTGTCCACTCGTGTGTCGAGGAGGGCAGAAACCCCAGAAAGGTATCAGCCCAGAAACTGGCAGGGTCCCACCTCAGTTTCCATCTAAATAGCTATAAATACCAATCACAGCCTTCCATTTTTGTATTTTTAAGAAAATAATTTTGACTGGCTTGTATTGCCTCCCTCGAGTATTTTCTATCTAGTTGAAAAGGTGCCGTTTCCACTTAAAAGTGTGTGGCAGGGGTGCCCCTCGTGGGTTGCTCCTTTCTGTTCTGAGCATTGCTTAGATGCTGTGACGCGGAATAAAGCTGCATTTTATTCCGAAGGGTTTTTCTCTCTCTCTTGGAGTCTGTGCAGCACAACTGTTCTGTTATTTCCCTCCCCCTTGCCTGTGGCCCCTCCTCAGGGTGCCCCCATCAGTCACTTCATGCAGAGAAAGAAGGATGTGATGCCAGGTCACATCTGTGACTGCCTCACTGAGTATGGTCCAGCCCCCCAATCCTCTCAGCCACTGCGGCCCCAGGAGAGCTCCGGCGGAAGGAGAGTAGCTGGCAGCAGCCCGCGGCCTCCTGGCAAACCCCCTCCCCAGTTAACTGTGGAGTCTGAGCTGGTCCTAATGCTGCGCCATCGATTTCAAATGCCAGGATAAGATTGTCCCCAGCGCGCATCAGAGTACTCACATGTGATTCATGGACTCAAGGTGCGGCCCGTGTGGAGCGGCGCCCGGTGCCTGGGAGTTGTGCCCTGGGACTCAGCACTGGCACTTCTTCTTGGGGACAGCTCCCCACAAGGTTGTTCCCTTAGGTGTACACACTCGTCACAAAGCAAAATCCAGAAGGAGGGGTCTGCTGAACACATTCTCCAGTGTTTCCCTTTCATTTTCATGTATTCATTGGCCATACTGAACAAAATATTCATTGTTTCCTAATAGGCATACCCTATGCTTTCAGGAAACAATAGTGAATGTTCCCAGATACTTCCTGCCTCACAACTGAGATAGAATCTTCTCTGTGTCTGGCAAGAGAAAGATCCCCGCAGGCCACTGCAGGGCCCCAGAGCCTGGCCTGGCCTCCACGTGGCTCCGGTGGCCAGGGGCAGTGTGTGTTAAGGTTCTTAAACAACCACGTTTTAAAAGCCCAACTATATGATGTTAAAGTGGCTTAAAGTGTAAAACACTGTTCTTAGGCTTTTACAAATTGGGCAGACAAAATACTCTGGGTGGCCCTCCTGTTGAAAGATCCAAAATAAGACACTTCTGGGTAAATCTCTGGAGTTCTCCAGGAATTACCCCACATGAGTCAGGTCTCACTGCCTTGCCCTCATCCTAAACTCAGTACTTTAAACAGGAATCAGTTAATGTGCCCTGGGTCTGCAGTTGACCGCTGAGGTATCTGACCCCAGCGTGGCTGGAGCCCACGGGTCAGCCGGTCCAGGGGCTGGCAGCTCTTCTGCACACGTTTTTCATCCCCCTGGTGGCAGAGGCAAGTCAGGACCAGCCCCAGTGCCCCCGCTGTCCTAGCCTCAGTGACAAGCCCACAAACCATGTTGCAGGCTGACCCAATCACCTGGCGGGACAGACTCCACCCTTAGGGGTGCGTGGATCCAGGGAGGGCAGGGGCGGGGCTGCTGCCACCGTGAGAGCAGGTCGGTAGGAGGTGCGGATGACGGGAGTGTGAGAGCCGGTCAGGGACCAACAGGACTGAGGAGGCTTAGCGCCCAGGCAGGTCCGCAAAGAACCCAATGGAACGTCTGGAAAAGAAAACAGGATCGTTAAGTTCAAGCCCCGCTGTACAGTGATGCTTCTCTCTCTTCCAGTGCTGTGTTCACCTGGACAAACTTGCTGGTGGTTGTGGTTGAGCTCGACGGGTCCGAGCAGGAAGCCCTGGACCTGGTCCCCCTGGTGACCAACGTGGTCCTGGAGGAGCACTACCTGGTGGTGGGGGTGGTGGTGGTGGTGGACATCGGCGTCATCCCCATCAACTCCCGGGGGGAGAAGCAGCGCATGCACCTCCGCGACGGCTTCCTGGCCGACCAGCTGGACCCTATTTACGTGGCCTACAACATGTAGACGCTCCCAGAGGCAGGCCATCTGCTCAGTGTCGCGAGTGTGCAGACGCCAGGGCGAGTTTCCGAGCGGAGCCTTTGCCAAGTGGTGGGGAGGAGACTTTCCACTCGTCCTGATCGGCACGGGGATGAGACGAGAAATGTGAAGTTTGCTCAGAAGGACTTTGTGTTACTGCCTTCAGTTCGTTGGAAAAGCCCATTTCAAAAACTTTTTCTTTTTTTTTTAATTATTGGATAATAAGTGCTTTCTTCGTAAATGTGGTATTTTGTTAAGCCAAAATAGCAATTAAAAAAATATTCTGCCCTCCAGATGGGTTCTTTTAAACAATTTATGTAGTGTAACAAAGAATTGTTTTCTCTGTTTTAATGTGTCATGAAATCTTAATGCCATGGACCTGCTACTAATTTAAGCCATTGCTGGAGCTCATCCTTTTAGGACAGTTTGTTGAGGTACGAGAAAACCTTCCAAATAGCACCTTCCAATTAGATTTTAGCAGCTTTCTTTGTCAGAAATGTGCTGAAGAAACAGGCTAATAATCGGCCTTTGAATTTTAGCATGGAATGAGAAGAAATTATAAATAAGGTGTATTTCGGCAATTACCTTGCAGATATCTTTGTACTAAACTAAAATGATAAAATAAGTTAACTTCTTATGTAATTATGTACAAAACGTTTAATTTATTTTGATCTCTTTAGAAGTATAACAGAGAAAACATTCAAGAATATTAAAGTCTTGTAATGTTTGCTAATATAAAAAGTGTTGTATTATCTTGCGTGGATAGCATCACAACAAATATATATATATGAAATATAAATTCACTAAGAACAAAGGAGATTTTAAAGTTTAAAACGCAGAACCTGTCACTTGCATGGCGTCCCCTCCACTGCACTGTAGATAGACTCTCGCCCGTTGCTGGTGTGCGCGGCCAGACGGCCAGCAGCACAGTCGGAACCTTTCCTCTGGAACCAGAGACCAGCAAGTGGCGCTGTCGCCTCAGAGGTGGCGGATCGGAGCTGGACGTGCACTTTTCCCTCTGCTGCGGGGTCTCGACGGATTGTCAGTGCCGCGTGCCCACCGCACTGCACGGCCTGGGGAGCAGCTGGCCCACAGCACGCGCTCCCTCGGCCGCAAGAATTCATTGCACAATGTTCCCATCATTTTTGTTTGTGTCACCTTTTTTTGGTCCTCGGTATGAAAAGGAGTGTCATTCTGTGGTCATTTGCAGCGGGTTGTGCTGACTCCCTCAGCGGCTTTAAGGGAAGATACTCACCAGGGAGGGGGTCGTGCCCGGGGAGCCGCCCCCACTGCCGGGACAACAGAGCCACTGGCTGGGGCAGGAGGCCCCCAACGCCCCCTCTTCTCCCCCACACCCCCCACCCCCGTCACCGCACCTCCTGCGAGGACACGCTTCTGATTTCCATCTCTTGCTGCTGCTGCTGCTGCTGCCGCCTCACACGCCTTGGAACTTTCAGAGCTCCTCGCACACTCCCGGACTGAATCAGCCCGTCTGCATCCAGCCAGGAAGAAGTATCAGCTGTCTGAGCGAGATTCACTTTGTAATTGCCCCAGTGCGCCCCACGGGGGCTGTGTCAGGTCTGCATGACTAAGATTGCTGCTGGCGAGACTGAGACCCTTTCTGTGAGGTTGTCTTATCTATCTGCCTTTTCTCTGTGTGCTGGCAGTGAGCCCTTTGCTACAAGAGAGTTTTGTTTGACTTCTGAGATCCAAGGCTAATTGCTGTTAAAATTTTAAGTGGCATTTTTAAAAAATTTGTCTGCATGTGGGGTGCATTGTTCCATCTCCACAAGTTATTTGATTTTTAAAATATTGTTTGACTTCATTGCTGTGTATGAATATTTCTCTACGTGCTTCAGATACACATTCCCACCGTCTTTCGCTTCCTAAGGGGGAAAAATCCCCACCACACACAGGAAAGACACACATGCCCACCTTGTGTACGGGGAGGGGTTTAAGGTTTCGGGTCCGACACTGATGAGGAAGCAGGACTGCAGGTGACTCGCGAGGCCCAGCGAGGTGGGGTGAGGTCGGTCCTGCTGTCCTGTGTCAGCGTCAAGGTCCAGAGGGCTCAGGGCTGGGATCCAAGTTCTGTTGTGCAAGAAAAAGGAAAGGAGACACTAAGTACCGCCCGTTTAGCAATAAAGGAAGATCGTTCTGTACTAGGAATTGTGCTGTGGATGAGTCATTCATGAGAACGTAACCAGTGTTTGTCTTGTGACCTTGTGCTTTTGAAGTCAGACAAAACCGTGTGATCACCTTGCACACAGGAGGGTACACAGTGATCACTGAGACTCAGACCAACCCTACAGGGCGGCTTCCTCATGGTGCTTGTTTATTATATCTATTTAATCCTGCTTGACACTTTACCCAAGGGAAACGGTCCCTTTTACCAGTTGGATGCTAGCAGCGTTATTTCATAGTGTGGTGACTGGTTAGAGAAACTCCAACCAATCACGGTTTCAAACAAAATTTTTATGTGCAAAGGACGGCAACCTTCTCGTATGTTAAACCACCAGTAAGCTTTGTACATCTGTGATAACGCCTGTTTTATATTCAAATGAACAAATAAAAGCTTTTATTTTTGTTGCTCTGAAAATAGCAGTTTCTTAATTGGTCCCCTGGAAAACTGGGCCAGCTTCCATCCTAGGAAGGAAGTGACTCCTACCAGGAATGTATCTGACTCTGTTTACATAATTTGTTGCATTACTTATCAGTACAGATGATCATACTTTGAACAATGTTTAAATTTTGATGTGGGCATTTATTGCTAAAAATATTCCTATGGCAACAAATGTTTTGTGAAATGTTTTTTTTAATTCTTTTAAATATATCTAAATATATTTGTTCATATTTTGCTCCAAGTGTACAGATTATTGGTAACTTTCAGGAACAAGGAGTGTGAGTCTGTGTGCACAAACTCTCTGCTGCTCTTCGGCAGGAAGCTTTGCCAGGACGTAGGTCTCGCTGACGATTCCAACCCAAATTATCTTTGTTTTGATCTTGGCTTCATCTCTTGGAAAGAGCGGGATACTCCAATAAAGATGTTTAAAAAAAAAAAAAAAGTAGTAGCGGGTTAACTGACCTCCAGCCTAATGGTTACAAAAGCTTAAGTTTAATACACGTGAAAATCAGTAGAACTGATGCTGCACACAGATCAACAGGCTTCACCCGAGTGCCTTTGTGTTAGAATTCCACTTGTACCAGGACCGTCCCGCGCTAATTGGGGGTATAAAAGTGGGTGGTTGGTGCAGACCACCTGCATTGGGTGACTCAGAACGTTGCTGACACAGAACCGCCCCGTGTGGCCGTGCTTTGTGCAGCGTGATGTGTTCCTGTGCGTGTGTAGAGTTTCTTCTGATGCCGCGTTCTGCGTCCTCCAGCACAATGCTGAGGTCTGGGGACACAGTCAGGAGTTTGGTCAGCTGGTCGATCATCATTCTGGGTCTTACCATCCTCGTTGATGTCTTGGTGTCCCACGTCGGGTGGTGTGTCCACCTCAAGGGACGTGGTGTCACTGCTTCCGAGGAGAGAGGTTCCGTTTATAAAAAGACATCCGCATCTTTTGTGACTTGTAGTCTCGACTTACATCTTCTCAGCAGAACC
>NW_021146673.1:0-25000 GCF_002837175.3 Physeter macrocephalus
ATACTATTTAAACATTAGTTACACAGCCTGGATGGTAAGCCACACTCCCAAACCCATGTCTCTTACCATAAGGATTCTTCTATAGCTGTCTCGGTCGATACCCCACAATTTCACATTTGTCTTTGCCTTGACAGTGGCTGCTCTAGGTGTTCCATAAATCAAAGCAAGTTCCCCAAAGCTCCCTCCTTCCCCAACACTGGTTGCCCACTCATTGTTGACATAGACCTAAAATACAAAAGCATTGTTTTTTTCTACATAGACAAATACGTAAGTATTAAAAACCTGCAAACCTTTTTAAGAGGTCAGAATCATGAACTTTGTTTTAACAAATAAGATGTGTTACATTTTCGGTACACAACGGAGCAAAACAGCTGACTTCTGACAATGCCTTAAGTTCAGTTCAGAGTGTCTGTAATTTACCTAGTTTAATTATCTGATAAGAAAAAGGTCCTCTGGAAGGACGACCAGGGCAAAAAAAGTGAACTAAGCATTAATATTAGCCACATGTATTTACAGAGCACTGTGCCAGGCACTGTGCTAAGCAAGCACTTTACCTGCAGGAGGTACTGAGTTTTCTAATAATCTTACGGGAGCAACAAGACTTCCAGAACCAAGAAAGCTGTACCAAGTCTCCCAGCTCACGACCGGTCTAGACTCTGACACCTGTCTTATTCCACAGCACACACACACACGCCTTAACCACTAATCGAGCAAAAGTTCTGAACTGTAGGTCTAGCTAAAGAAATTACCTTTAGCAAGTATCTGTGTCAGTAAAATATTTGGCAAAAGGAATCGAACATACAAGGATGTAACAGCCCTTCAGAAACTCTTAGAAGCAATAAATATCAACAAGTTGACTTTTAAGATTATCAACATATTTTTGCAATTATTAAATCTTACATCCATCTCTCCTTGATCAATCACATAGAAGTTATCCCCTTCATCACCTAAAAGCGAGGAGAGTAAAAAAAGTTAGAAGCATATAAATTAAAGAAGCACAAATCAAACCAAATTAATATAAAATAATGAACTTATGTTAGAGAGGTGCTGTGAGAGAAGAGTATATTACAAATTAACAGAACCTTTCAAGAAAAAAAGTCCAGCAATTTACTTTAAAAGTCATAAAACTGATCGAGTTTTTAGTCATCTCGTGGCGAAGAATGCCTCTGGTTAAAAAAAAAAAAAAAAAAGCCACTTGTGTGTACAAAGACATTAAACGCTACATCATCTATAACAACAACAAACAACTCAAACGGTAAGCAACAAATATCAGATTGTCACTAAACAAGAAAATATATGGATTATGAAGACCCATGAAAATATCAAGAGTAAATAAGAAAGGAAAAAAGAGAGGACACCAAAAGATGAGATCCATGTTACTATATGTGGTCAAAAAAGGTAAGAATCAGTAGAAGGCATAGAACCTTATAAAGAGATGGGCTAGATGATGAAGAAGGTAAGTGTTTTGCTTATTTTCTACTTTATTTTACTTTGTAAGTGGTTAATAATCAATATAAAGGATATATGAAATACGTGTGGTTCTGGAATTCCATACAAAGTAAAAATGCATAAATTCCCTTTAACAGTTACCATAAACAAAACTGTATCAGATGTCAGGGAAATATTAGTTCCCTTAGGCAAAGTGTGCATTTTAGCTAAGAAGATTTTAATTAAAAGAAATAAGAAAATCCAGTAGTATAACAGAAGGAAAATGGTAGGCTTAAAGAGGAAAACAAACTTCAATAATAATAGTGCGTGCCATAAAAGCAGCAACCCTTACCTTGCTGAATAACAGTCTCTCCAGCAATAAAGGAAACCGGAAACATGGCATCAAAAATATCACTGCAAGGGAGAGAAGGCCTCGCATTACATTTCATGTGCTGCTTCTGTGGATTTCAAACATTAACCTTAGAATTAAAGCTCCCAGATTTGCAGCCTGGATTGTTATCAGGTGAACAATTACTAAGAGCCTTAAAACTTGCAACAGTGATGAGACTAGTTTGGGACACCAACTGTAGTGGAAAAATAGTATAACAAAGTACCTGTACCTACCTTCTCTCATTATCGTCAAGATGTGAAAACAGTACATTCTTTTCAATGGCTTTGGCTAAAGCAGCCATTGTCTTATAATCTTTTGGGATAACCTAAGAAAGAACAGAAAGTCAAAATGACAATTCCATAAACCAAGAGCACTTCATGTTTGTAACCTAAATTACAATGAAATGTCAAGCTACATTACGGTATCTAAACAAGGCTGCTTTGAGTTAAATATTTTCAACACAACACTCTCACACTGTCTTTGATGCACAAAGTACTCAACAAATATTGACTCAATAATCCCCTTTGCCTACATCTAGGCCTGTATTTAAAGGCTAGTATTTGGTTCCTAGTCAACAACTAAAGGAACAAACCAAAATCACCTTGCCCAAGGTGATTAGTGAGGCAAAACTAAGCATTTCATGACAATTGGTCATTTTCTAAACTGTGATCACGTACTGTTAGTCTCACAACCTCTTGCGAGCACAATTCTCTTCCCCCTTCAGGCTAACAGCATAACTCGAAATGGCAGACTGGCTCTAAGAGCCAACTGAGACAAATGACGCTTGTGGGGTAAAAGGTTGAAAGCCACAACATGAATTACAGGATGTCAAGAAACTGACACCATGATTCAAGAGAAAAAGGAGTACTGCCTGCTCTTCTACTGCAAAACAACATGCAAAAGAAAACCCCCAAACTCACGTATGCACTGTTTTATAATTACTGTTAGTTATTTCCTCTGATGGCACGTTGTTACAGAAACCCGCTCCCCAAGTACCCAGGAACTGTACAGGATGGAGTACGATCCATCCTGTTTGTGTTTTACTACTCGAAATCGTGCACGCATTCATCAAAGGAGACTGGATGACTACCACGTGGGTCCCAAAACCATTTCCTTAGTGTTCAGATACCAAAACTACCTTCCTAACGTAGGATGCAGCATCTTCCTCCGTGTAGACCTCGGCACTGATGGCACCTCGTCGCCTCCGGCCCTTTACCACTGGGTTGGGTGGAGGAGGAGAGATTTCATCCTCCCTCGAGTCCGCACGAGAGCTTGCTTTCTGCAGATTCTGGATCTGTTTTGCCTCCTCCTGAAAAAGATTATAAGTTTATAAAATGAGACCCTTCAGCATGGTATTCTTCAGCTGGTATTCTCATACTCCAATGATGGTCCTTCTCAGTCACTTCAAATCTCTCCCTCTATTACCAGGGTGAAAGTTAAGGGGCAAAGGTCAATTACAAATGGGGGGGAAAAAATGGAGAGTCAAGCTTGAAAAGAAATACTCTGGAAAGACTTTACTGTTTCTCAGAGGGTAACATACGCTATATTATTAATGAACAAAAGCCACTGGTACAGGGCACGTAACATGCAAATAAAAAATTATATACTCATTATGATAATATACCAACAATGATTTGTAAGGCACTCAACAGTAATGAACTGCAAAACAAAACGCTGGGAAATTAGTGTGAGATCCCTGCCCCGCCCAAGAATGCCATCTAGGAATAATCACTCAGGCACAGCAAAGTGATAGAAGAATGTCTAGATTACTGTGTTACTCCATTAATTCAATATGTATTCTCTGGATCTGCCACGCCAAGTCTACACTAGACAAGGGGAATATAAAAACCAATAGGAGGGCTTCCCTGGTGGTGCAGTGGTTAAGAATCCGCCTGCCAATGCAGGAAACACAGGTTTGAGCCCTGGTCCGGGAAGATCCCACATGCCGCGGAGCAACTAAGCCCGTGCGCCACAAATACTGAGCCTGTGCCCTAGAGCCTTCGAGCCACAGCTACTGAAGCCCGCGCGCCTAGAGCCCGTGCTCTGCAACAACAGAAGCCACCACAATGAGAAGGCCACGCACAGCAACGAAGACCCAACGCAGCCATAAATAAATAAATTTATTAAAAAAAAAACAAAAAAAAAAAACACACCAATAGGAGAGAGTCCTGAGCCTGTGGAGCTCATATTCTAGCTGGAGTCTCTGGTATAAACAAATAATGAAATGTGATGGTAACCTAGAATTTAACTAAGATCGGATGTAACAATACTTCTCCTAACAGAGCGGGAAGCATTCTTTACGGTCAGGGTTGACCCTTGAAGTTAAAACATAAAAAAGTTTACCCACTTTTAAAAACTTATTAAAACAATCCGCTTAAAACTGGTATCAACTACTTAACGTTCTTATTTTTCAGATCTAGGGCCTTAAAAAGAAATTCCTCTCAGGTCTTCAGTAAAGAATGAGTTATGGGCTTCCCTGGTGGCGCAGTGGTTGAGAGTCCGCCTGCCGATGCAGGGGACACGGGTTCGTGCCCCGGTCCGGGAAGATCCCACATGCCCCCGAGCGGCTGGGCCGTGAGCCATGGCCACTGAGCCTGCGCGTCCAGAGCCTGTGCTCCGCAACGGGAGAGGCCACAACAATGAAGGCCCGCGTACAGCAAAAAAAAAAAAAAAAAAAAAAAAAAAAAAAAATGAGTTATGCCTGACGTAAAATCAGAATGAAAAAAGCCAAGAATGGTGAGCTATTTACATTCTCATTCATCTGACTCACTCTCCATTATTTTTCTAAGCCGTCTTTCAAATTCTAAATGAACTCAGCATTTACTATTTCTGAAAATTTTTTGATAAAAAAGAACCTAAGGAGCTGCCTACTTTTTCTCCTGCATGGTACTCAGCTCTGCATTTGGCATCAAGACAAATAAAAGAACGTATAAACGCAGCAAGAAAAGTCTAGAACGATAACAATCAAGGTATTAATAGTGTTTATCTCTATTATAGACTCATGTTTGATTTTTATTTTTTTATTTTTTGGAGGGAGGAATTGGCTTTATTTTTCTCATTTCTCTAGATTTTCTAATTTTCAATTAAAACCACAGTAAGAAAAGCCTATAACAAAAACAACTTTAATATATTTGCATATTTAGTTACACATGCACTTACCTGTTGACCAAATAATCCAGTAAGTCTACCGCCAGGAATTTATTCTAAAATATGCATGTGTGTGAAATGACAGATATACAAAGTTATTTATGATATCATTGCTTTTAATAGTAAAACACTGGAAACCACCAAAATGGTCGTCAACATGGTGATTAAATAAACTGCGGTACATCCATACAATGGAATACCATGCACATGCTGGATAAGAACATCCTGGATATGAATTTGTAAGTGCCCATATATTATCCCTGGAACACAGGCTGCACTCCAGGAAGACAACGAAGTGGGAAAAAGACTTTTTATTGTCATATCCTTTTGTACCTGCAGAATTTTGAGCCATGTGCAAATGTATAACCGTTTTTTTAAAAAATACATGTTTAAAGAAAACCCACTTCATTTTCATTCTGATAATTCCAGTAAACAGGTAAGGTTTCCCCATTCCACATTAACAGAGAACTTTAAAACTCAAATCTTCCCAAAGTCTAAAGTTCACGAGTATAAATGAAAACACAAATTCTACCCCCAAAATCTGTCGCTGATATTTCACAAAAATTTCATGGAAAGTTTCACAAATAATATCTCATTTGGAACTGTATTCTATCTAACTGAATTTTTAAGACAATTTTGAAGTACCAAAAGCATTTTGATTTTAACACTGTTCCACGGGTTTTCATCTTCAACAGCAATCAGCCAGAACGTAATCCTGATGACTCAGAGCCATGACTGAGATCACCGATTTCTATTATACATTTTTATGTCCTTTTTCTTGCTGTTGTCATTCATTCTTCAGTCAGTCTCCTCCCTCCTCAGTTCTCTCACTTATTAAAACAAAAACAGACAAAAGAACCCCTCCCAGTCCACTTACTGTCAATACATCCTAGAGTATTAAGCTCAGATGCTGTGCCCACCGCTTACTTAATATGCTTGCAACAATCACTATTTGTCCCCTCCCCGCCCCTGCCGTTCCATTCTTCCCTGTAGGCGAAGTAAACGTCCCATCCCACGGACTTGGGGCTTGCCATGTGGCTTGTTTTGCCATACCATGTCCTCTTGTAAGATCTGACTCTGGCCCCTGCGGCATCTGATCCCCCTCTGCCTTGAGAACAGCATGCTTTATATATGGCCGCTCCTTCCACTCGACTGCAGAACAAGACACATGGAGCCAAGAAGAGAAGATCGGCTGAGCCCACAAGAGCTGCACATGACCAAGAAATTAGGACTTTTGTAGTAAACGACTGAAATTTGGGGGTCGTATGGTACTACAACGTAAAGCTACTACCCTGTATGACCACAGCCAAGTTACTTGATTTCTCTTAGTTCTACCTGCTACCTCTGTAAAATGGTGATAATCAGCAACCTCACACATCTGAAATAATGAGTATGTATGTATGTATGTAAAGTGCTCACACGGTACCTGGCACACAGAAGACACTCCATGGTCGGAGCTATTAAAATTCCTCTGATCTATCAGACAGGGAGGTTCTGATAAATATATGCGGAAAAGAGGATTCAAATTATAGGTAACAGTCTGAAATAAAACGCAGAAGCTTTCAATGGAGTTTTTTGGTGCATTTCTTATTGAGCAGTTGAGGGTACCAGAAACATGACCCCTGGTTAACAAAGGGAAAGAGGTGACAAGAGTGTGACCATATTTTCACAGATATAACCTAACACCTAATGCACAGAACAATGACCTGTTGAAAAGCTGAAAACCTAGTTACTTGAAAGTCCAGATATTTACATTCAACCCTGGCTAAACGAATGTATGCAAGTGAACAAAGATCCTTGAATTACAGGAAAAAGTGTTAAGCTGTGACTTTTATTAAAAGGCAAAGAAGCCAACTCACATTAAATTTAAAAATCCCATGGGCAAAGAAACTACTTTAATGATCATTTCTTGTTTTCCCCTTGGTCAGTGCGTAAACAGGGCTATGAGAGTACAGGCTCTGAAACAAGCACCACACACTCAACACTCCCTATAAAAAGACACACACTCCACATCTCACCAACCTCATCCCCTCATCAGATGGCTTCGATTGATGTCCCGAGAAGAGGGATCTCACCTTACAGTGACCAATTTCAGAATCAGGTCTCCAGGAACACACTTCACTTCAAAACAGGGAAGGCCCACAGCAGCGTGGCGCTACAGTATTTCACTATCAGGAAACTGCTTAAATAAGAGAAAACCAGACTTTCTACCACAATTCCAAGACAGCAAGGCTACATTCATCGGGACTGGTTAGTTTTTTGTTGTTGTTGTTGTTTTGGTTTTTGGTTTTTTTAACACCTTTTTATTGGAGTATAATTGCTTTACAATGGTGCGTTAGTTTCTGCTTTACAACAAAGTGCATCCGTTATACATATACATATGTTCCCATATCTCTTCCCTCTTGCGTCTCCCTTGTTGTTGTTGTTTTTGATTAATCTAATCATGGTACTAGACACCAATTTCAACAAACAGCTTTTCAAGAAAACCGGAGAAAATTCCTGATCACTGAGCCACCCAAACATTTTTTAAACATTAGTAAAACAGACTCTTTTACCAGTAAATTATGCTGGTTAAGAAACTGTCCAAACCAGTGGGATATATTACAAATAGTTCTGCAATACAATTAGATAATTAACAATCATATACCTAAGAAAATGCCTCCCAACTGGTTCACAATTATGAACCACATCAAAACTTCAATATGCTTAAGAAAACCTGTAAATTTATCTCGCTGAATCTCAGAAGCAAATCAAACAAACTACTCAAAACATTTAACAATCCAAACTTTCTCATTCATCATTTTTTGAGGGAAGTGAACTGAAGCGTCAACCTTGATGAAAAATGATCGTTTTGCTTAGAAAAGCACACACCACATGCTTAGGTCCCGCTGCCATACAGAGAATGAGCATGAACAACGACGACTAAAAACTGCACTAATTTTTTTTCAAGAGCAAACAAGTCCTGACCAAAACTGTGAAGTAAAATTTTGACAACCATCAATCTTGATCTCTCTGCTCTAGAGTCGATTCACCTGAGACATATTCTACAGTAAAACACACTTCACTAATTCAGAGTTTCTGAAATATCAGTCACAAGCTAGACTCAACTGTTTCATTACAGTGATTTCAAAAGGTGGGATAAAACTTGTACGTTCACTTGCTTTGCTGAAGAAAAAAGCATTAAATGCTTTCAAGTACTGTACAATTTCTCACTTCATACCACCGCTGTACTACTTTTTAAAAATTTTTACTGGAATATAGCTGATTTACAATGTTGTGTTAGTTTCTGCTGTACAGTGCCATACTACTTCTGATCAACTGTTATCTAGTCAGTTATTTCATTTAGTCAGTTTTATGTACTAATTAAAATAGTTACAAGGAGCTATGTTTGGAAAAACGAAAACCTGTTAGCCAAGTAAATTTAGCATACAGATTGGTTTTGATCAATTCTACTGATTACAAAGTTAAAAATTACTTCAAGTGGGGGCTTCCCTGGTGGCGCAGTGGCTGAGAGTCCGCCTGCCGATGCAGGGGACGCGGGTTCGTGCCCCGGTCCGGGAAGATCCCACGTGCCGCAGAGCGGCTGGGCCCGAGAGCCGTGGCCGCTGAGCCTGCACGTCCGGAGCCTGTGCTCCGCAACGGGAGAGGCCACAGCGGTGAGAGGCCCGCGTACCTCAAAAAAAAAAAAATTACTTCAAGTGCGTTAACTACATTTCTTTTCTGAAGTTCTATTTTAGATGATGATGATGATTATAAATTATGACTTGGTCAGAATTCCTTTTCTTCCAAAAGATACAAATCAGCGACACTCTACAGCACCCCCTTTAACAACCGCCAGGGTCCTCTCACGCTCCGCCCCATTTATTTTTACCTTCTCCAGCCTCTCGAAGTATTCCCTGAGGAATGCCATGGGCCTCTCGGGCCGCGCGGTGCACAACTGCACGATGGAGTCCTTGAGCAGGGCCTGGATGTTGTGCTTCTGCACGTACAGCTCGCATTCCCGGAGGCTGCGCTCCTCCTCGCTGGCGGTGCTGCCAGACGCCATGGCTCGCTATGGGGAAAACACACAGATGCCTGTGAAAACTGTTTACAGAGAGCAAATGTCAGCTTGGCCTTTGACCTAACAAATTTACTAGGCAACTGCTTCACAAGGATTTCTTTCGAAGTAGATTTTTTTTTAAAACAGGGAGGTGAGGGCTAGGGAGTAAAGTATGTACAGAAATAGCATTCTCTCAAAGTAGTGTTTCACTGAGGTCCTGCTGCACAGGATCTAGGCTCTGCAGGCAGCAACAGTGAGAAGAACCTCAGCTCTCAGGAGGAAGTATGAGCCACTTATCCCCGGCAGAGGCGGGGTGCTGAGGAGTCAGGCCCTTAAGGGAATTTCATTCAGTTCTCCTCCTACAAAAGAAATCATGATGCCGTGCGAAGTGTGTACATGGCAAACGGGACAGAGACTTACAAGGGCACACAAGTCAGCTCCAAGTGAAAGCAAGAATGCACAAGAAAGAACATCTGACATTCCCTATACGTAACCCGGATCCCAGGGGAGTGTCCTAATCTCACCCGGCAAACCACTGGAGCAAAGGCGCTGGTTAGCCAACTACTAGCGCAATCAACATTTTTTAAAACACAAAAGAAACCCCAGATGAGTTATAAAAGCAACTTTTAATCCTAGGCTCTTTTTACCAGATTCCAGCTCTAGATGATAACACACTTACCCACTAGTAAGAGGGCAAATCCTTAATAGAAAAAAAAAAAAAAAAAAAAAAAACCACATAAACAAAAAAACACCTTACCAAGTAAACGATAAAAGATTTGGACAGGAAAAAAAAAACATTTTATTCATCTGGACAGGAAAATGTTAAAACATGAAGTTTTAAACTCACATGAAGATTCAACAGACAAAACTGCATTTAGTGAATTTTAGAAGGTTCAAACTACCTCGATGTGAAGTAAAATAAACAAATATAAGAATGGGCAGCTAACCTTACCCTGGAATTAAAAGCTTAGCAATTTAACAAAAGAGCCATAAACTGTTTTCCTTTCAACTCCTAATTATTAAGTAATTAAGATTAGAAGATAAAAGCGAGGTCTCCTCCACTTTGCGACTCAATTCAATACTAGTTGGTCTTTTCCAAATATAATGCACACAAAACCACTGAGATGACACTGTAAATTTCAAAGGAGAAAGAATCAGCAGAGTGAAGAGCTACCATGATGTTATTTAGGCATCTTGTTTTGACAACTTCCATGGTAAGGGTCAATAACGAGTAAACTAATTAACAGACCATGAGAAAGTCTGTAGCTCCCTGACAAGCACGTAAACTAGAGGCCACAGAAAAAGACTCACGCTGCTACTTCAGAAATAAACACTCCAATACAAACACAAAAAACAAAGCAAAACAAACACCAAAAAACACGTTACTTTCGGATAGATTTACACCAGCCTCTTTTCCAGTTCAGACAACCACATAAACTGAGAATCCACTTCAGTAGGATTTTCTGCATTTGAAAAAATACTGTACTGAAAGCCACCGAGAACAATGATCAATCAGATCTTTTTATGCTTCAGAACATTCAGATCCATCTCAGGAATATCAATATATGTATTCAACCGATCAGAGAAATCATTCGAAGATCAGGTCTGTGGCAGAAATCTGAGACTGGTTTGTTGTTTGCAACAATGTATTTAAAACACCGAAAGGAGGACACTGGAAATAAGGTAGCATATTAACATAAATGCCCCAGGTCTGGCGCAGTCAGGTCACCGTGTGAACCCCGGAATATCCGTATGTCACGGTCTTAGTTTTTTAATCAAATACACCTGGATTAAGTCCGTCCTCGTACTTGGTTGTAAAAGCCTAACAATTTAGCTCCCCCCGCCCCCAATTATTTAACTGCTGCAAAACATACACTGCCTTGCCTCTCCTCCTAAGAAAACACTGAGATTCTTTCGGAAAGTCGGTTGTGACACAATTCCGTTTCAAAGGGATCACATGCGAGGCGCTATGTCAGACACCTTGAGACACTCGCTGATTCAGGCCGCAGACGCTCAGACCAGCCAGGAGCCCTTCCTGGGGGTCATCCTCGGAGCACCGAGAAGACCCATCTCTCGAGCATCGCTCCGGCGGTGACGCCGCTCGGCGTCGCACCTGCACTGAGCTGCCGGGGGAGGGGGGGCGGGTCACAGGTACCGCGCACGTTTCGGGGGCAAGGACACGGAAGTGCCCTTCACTCCACTTAGGCCACAGTCACGGCCACGAGCGGAAGGGAGGCCCATCCCGCTCTGGTCGGAAGGCCAAGGGGAGACCTGGGGGGCGGGGACCGGGAAAGGGGGGCAGGGGAGAGAAGACAGAAAGCCACGGAGCGGCCGAGTGACGACCACCGCGGGGGCGGGGCGACAATCCCGGGAAGGAAGGGGAAGCGACCGCGGGAGAGACCGGGGAGGAGGCCGGAGGGAGGAAAACGAGGACCGCCGGGTCCCCGGAGCAGCCGGAAAGGCCGGGGGGCGATGGCGGATTCCGGGGACATCTCGCCACCGTCCTTCAGGAGACGCGGGAGGGCGAGCGGGGAGGCCACGGGGGCGGGGCGGCCGCAGCGGGCCCCGGGGGTCTGGGGGGCGCAGACCCGGGCCAGGGAGCTAGGCCCGCGGGAGGCCCTCTGGAGGCGCCGAGCCGGGAGGCGCAGGGGGTGCGGCCGTCCCCCGCAGGTCGCTCCCCGCGACGCCATCTTGGATCGGCCCGGCGCCCCCAAACGGGCGGCTGGCGGCAAAGCTGGGCGCAGGGGGGCCCCCGCCGAGGTCTCTCACCTGCGGGCGGGCGGCGGCGGGCTCGGACTGCGGTCGAGGCGGCGGCCTGCGGAGCTACCTCAGCGCTCCTCTCCCGGCCCGGATCCACTCGGCTACAGCAGCTCCTCGGCGGCTCCACCGGAAACGGCCGCGCCGCAGCCAATCAGCGCCCGGCTGCTGACGTCAATGCGCCTCGCTCTGGCCAGAGCCGTCGCCTTGGCAACCTTAAAGGGGCAGCGGCCCCGGGTCCTCCGCCGCCGCTCGTTGAAGGACCCTCGCCCCTCCTCCGCCTAGAATGGTCCCCCTTCTACTCTTCTTTCCGTCCTGCCTCGTCCCTCGTCCGCAGCCCTCCTCGCGCTTGCCTCTGGTCTTCTCCTCACTCTCTCTAGCCCGCGGCTTCCCTCCTCTGTTCACCTGCCGCCCCTTACCTCTTCCAGTCTGGACGCCACAGGTCCTCTTTTTTCTCTCTGCTGCTCTTCGCTCGCTCTCCGCGCGGCTGTGGGCAGCTCCCCTCTCTCCTCCCTTCTCCCCACCCTCACTCCCACCTCCCTCGCCGCCTCCGCCTTTTCTCCCTGCCTTCAACCCCCGCCCCCCACCCAGGCCGACCCACGTGGGGCGTCTCGGATGACAGGTGGGCGACTCCGCCCCGTAGCCCGGGCCGGAGGGGGACGCGGGGCCGGGGAGGGGGAATTCCTGCCGCTTCCAAGCCCCGGAGGAGGTGGCGGATCCGCGGCAGCTGCGCCAGGGGCCGAGCGCGGGCGGATCCCGGGATGCGCACGCCCGCCGCGTATCCTGTGCTCGGCCAGCGCCGCGGCCTCCGGGTTCCGGGCCGCCATCCGGTCCAGGAAATCGGAGCCCTGCCAAGGGTCTGCTTGGCCAACCGGGCCGCTCTCCCCTCCGGGGGTGCTGTCGCCAGTGGAGGCCACACAGTCCCTATGGGCACAAAATGCTGGAAAGGACTTTGTCGGGGTCCAAGAGAGGCCTGAGTCCTTCTGGCTCCTGAAATGCCCCCATCCTCGCCCCGACCCCGCATAACGAGAAGTACAAAACGTGCAGGTGGGCACAAACCGTCTGTGACCACACGAGAAATCTCAACCGCCTGGAAAAACTGCCCTCATCGGGGATGATGGAGGGGAGGGCGGGGGAGCGACTTTTTTACTGCTTCAGCCATTTTTTTTTCCCGTGCAAGTATCCGCCCGTGGAAGAGGAAAGGGGATGCGAGGCAGGGGACGCTTTCGGACGTATGGTGTCGCTCAAAGAATAAAGAAGGCCCTTGGAACACACGTATCTTTGTGTCTGGCTGGTACCTGTTGTACCCTTGGGGTATATAGCTCATTGTGTAAAATACACAATGGATTTAACACACAATACAAAAAATATATAAATACCTCTAATAATTTTTATACTGATTCCAGGCCGAAACCGTAAGATTTTGGATATAGTCGGTTAAATATTATTAAGATTAATTTCGCTTTTGTCTTTTACCTTTTTAATATAGCTATTAGAAAATTTTTAATTTCCTCTATGACTCGTGTTTATAGTACTTCTGCTGGATATCACTGTCCTAACGGGCCAGCTGCTCCCCGAAATCCACCAGTATGATAAGGCTCCTGCTTATCAGAATATTTCTTTTATTTAGTTGTGGTTATCCCTCCCCGTGCCCCCCCCCCGCCACCGCCCACGGGCTTTCGGAAAATCAGAGGAAGCATAGGCAACATCAGAAAGGCCAGATTAGGCCTGTAAGAAGGGAATGTAGGGGGGAAGTTTCTTCCCCCACCTACGCCCCCATGGGACTTCCGCCAGGGATGGGCGGAATGGGAGATTAAAGGCACAGCCTCCGTCGTATATACGATTTCACCCTTGTCAGTACAAAGAAAGGCTAATTAAACTGAACCCTAAGCTGGCAAGCAGGAGAGGGAATTCAATAGCACTGAGCAGGCCCGGTCGCGTTCGTTCTGAGAAGAAAACACTGCGGTCGGATAAATCTGAGTTTGGTTTCAGGCTCTGCCGTCTCCAGTAATTGACTTAATCCCATGAGCCTCAGTTTCCTCAATCATAAAGGATGAGCAGGGCTGTGCTAAGATGAAGTAATAAAGGTAATAACGGCACGCACGTCTATAGCACTTACTGTGCTCCTGGCAGTGTTCTGAGTGCTTCACTCATAATAATTAATTGCATCTTCATAATAAACTCTAGCATCAGTATTATTATTATGTCATTGTCATGAAAGGAAAAAGAGGCTTGGAGCAGTTAAGTGACTACTATGTTTCATACCTAGGCAGTGAGCCAAATCACTCTCCTTTGCAGCATGTATGTAAAGAAAGGGCCCAGCACCGGGCGGGATACAATAGGTAAATATTCGTTTGCTTCTCAGTTGCTCTCCCCTTCCTCAGGAGCTGCCCACACTACTAGGTTAAGACTGAATCGCACTGTGTCCCATTCTCAGTGTCACCTTCCTAAGAGAGTCAAGACGCTTGGAATAGGGAAAGCAGCAAGCTGGTGACATTGAGCCTGGTGCTTTGAGTTGCAGCTGACTCCGTGCTGAGCCCTGGCTGTGTGTCCCCATTCAGCTGCATTCAGGCGCCAGTCCAGCCACGGGGCCGTCGTTTCCCGTGTCCGTCGCACTCAACCTTGTTCTAGCTGCCAAATCCTCCTGGGCTGGGGCTTTGAGAGACAAAAAGGGAAATGTGCAGCAGATAGTTGAGCCTGGGGAGAGTTCACTGAGACAGCTGCTGCGAAAAGCCAACCAGCCTCGGTGGTTTCCCGACGCTGCGAATGCTCTCTCAGTGCAGCCGGCGCGCCGCTGCGAGAATTTCAACTCATGCAATTCACTTCAGAAATGACAGTGGTTCCACCCTAGTTTGTGCGGTTTCCCCTTCTCCGGAGGCCTTCTGCCCTGAATTCCAAGGTCTGTCGGCCCTTTTTTTTTTTTTTTTTTTTTTCTGTTTTTTTTTAATCTGTGTCCTTGGAAAAGCTCCACAAAATGAGTTTCTACGGTAGTGGCGTTGTAAGTAAATTTTTCTCTTCAAAACAAAATTCCTTAATTGCTGTTACAATGTTTGTGAAACAAACAACAGCAAACAATTTTAAAAGCAAAATAAACATCAGTTATGCGTTTAGTAAGCAGAAGTTGAACTAAGAAAGCCAGTGTACAGAAATAGAGACACAAATGTAGAGAACAAACATATGGACACCAAGGGGGAAAGGGGGTGGTGCTGGGATGAACTGGGAGATCGGGATTGACATGGATACACTGATATGTATAAAATGGAGAACTAATGAGAACCTGCCGTGTAGCACGGGAACTCCACTTCGCTGTGCAGTAGAAACTAACACGACGTTGTAAAACAACTCTACCCCAATAAAAATTTTTAGAAAAAGAAAGCCAGTGTATAAAAGGAAGGAATATTTTGGCATGCCATTTCTTAGTGTTTCTTATGTTTAAAGTTTCCATTAGGTGAGGCCAGATGCATGTATTTCAGGTTTCCAAGGAGTAGTTTTCAGACTATCACCACCTATTTGTGCTGAGTATATATGCTTCCTGTGGAACCCAAGATTGTGGTTTCAAAGATAACCTAATTCCAGCAAGCATGCCAATGCCAAAAGTCTTTCTGCTTTTCTCACTGGCAAATGTCCACGGAGGAGCTGATGCTGCAGCCTTGACTCTGAAGAGGGTCTGGAGGCCCAAATCCTTCCTCTGGGAACCTCAGTCTTTTCTCTTAAGGCGTTTATAAAGGGTAATGTGCCTTACTTACAGACTACTGTTCTAAAGGTGAATCACGTCTAAAAAATACCTTCTCAACAACATCCAGACTAGTATTTGACCGAAAACTGGGTATCAGGGCCTAGCTAAGTTGACTCGTAAAAATTAATCATCACAAGCATGAGTCAAGTCTAGCCCAGATAGTTGTATGAATCTCTTCTAAATATTCTTCTCCCAGATATGGATCTCCCATGCCTTTGCTAGTGTTAACTCATGCTAACCCAAAATCAGTAGTTCACAGCTTTAGGGCTTAAAAAAAAAACAGTGATGATAAGCAACCAGAATTTACTGTATAACACAGGGAATTCTATTTGAGATCTTATAATAACCTATAATGGAATACGGTTTTAAAAAAACAACTGAATCACTCTGCTGTACACCTGAAACTAACACAACATCGTAAATCAAATATACTTCCATAAAAAAAATTTTAGTCATGGTCTCCTCAGAGAAGCTCATGAAAACAAGGGCTTGCTTTCTCCCCAGAAAATATGCCAAGCATACACACATATGACATGTATCGTCTGATTTCAGTGGGTCCACAGATACTGACGCTCATCCATGCCTGGACGTCAGGTTCAGAAGCCTTTAAAGGTACGTCCTGAGCATACACAGGGCAGGCCCTAGACGCCTGGGATGCAGAGAAGGTGAAGGATGAGCTATGGCCCCGCCCTCGAAAGCAAGGAGTACGATTGCTGTATCATACGGTACGAGTATGTTTACTTTTGTAAGAAACCTCCAAACTGTCTTCCAAAGTGGCCGCCCCATGTTGCGTCCCCACCAGCAGTGATGAGAGTTCCTGTTGCCCCCCGCCCTCAGCAGCATTTGGCGTTGTCAGCGTTTTGGATTTCAGGCATTCTATCAGGTACGTAGCGGTATGTCGTTGCTGTTTTAATCGGCAGTTCCCTAATAGCCTTTGATGTTCAGCTTCACTTCGTATGTTTATTTGCCATCTGTGTGTCTTCTTTGATGAGGTTAAGATCTCTTGCCCATTTTCGAATTGGGCTGTTTGTTCTCTCATTGTTGAGTTTTAAGAGTTCTTTGTGTATTTTGAGTAAAGTTCATATAATTTTCACGTCACATTCTATTGCTTTCTTTCGACAATTTTAAAATGTAAAAATTATTTGTAGCTTGTGAGCTGTACAAAAACATCGCGGGCCAGAGTCAACCCACAGGCCATAGTTTGGCAACCCCTGCCTTAGCAGTTTGGGTTTTCTTCTTAGAGCCACTGGGGAACCCTACGATGGTCACATGCAGGGAAGAGACGTGGTCAAGTCCACGCTTTATCACTCTGCCTCTAGTGAAGCGAGGGCAGGCCCGGGGTGTATGAGGGAGCTTGGAGCAAAGACACCTGCTGGAGTTTGTTGCCAGAATCAGGTGAGGGGTGGGAATGGCTTAAACTAGTAAACTTTTGATAAAAGTGAGTAGAGCTGGGCCTATTCCAGAAAAACTAAAGAAATAGGAGAGCCAGAACCTAGGGATTGCTGTGGCGCTTCAGGAGGCGGGGAGACGCGAGGATGACCCCTCGGTTTCTGTCTCAGCCAATGAATCAATGCTGCTGCCCTTCACTGAGTCAGAGAAGCAGGGAGGAACGGCGAGGTGGGCGGGGGGCGGGGCCGTGAGTCGACCACGAGCGGCTGTCAGTTGCGTGCTGGTTGGAAGCTCAGGAGACAGTTAAGGGCTTTGAAATCATCAGCTTATTAATTTCAAAGCCATGGGCGTGAATGACATCCTTCCCGGTAGCAGGTGTTGAGAGAGAAGCAAAGGGAAGAAGGGATGTTAGAAAGCAGGCAGCAAACCAGGAGAGAATGGGGGTCTCGGAAGCTGAGGGGGGCAAGTGTTTCGAGAAGAAGACACAGAATAAGAAGTGGAGAGTCAGGGCAATTCACAGCACCGGGAACCAAGATGACACTTCTGACCTGCAGTCAAGGGGGAGAGGATGCTCAGAGCTGTTTTTCCACAGGGACTCCTTTGCATGACCAGCCCGCAAGAGATTAGAGGATAACTCACCATGAGGCTATTGTGCTGATTAAAGCCATGTGAAACGCGTATCCCTCGAAAGGCACAGGGAAAATACACAGAATGTCAAGGCTGCACTGTTTCTATTAACTGCTTTCCTACTCACATCCCGTGGATGGAATCCTGGATGGAGCTCTCACCCAACCAATTCTGCACTGTGATTTCGGGTGCTGTCCCCAACTGGCACATTGCCGGAGCCTGGTTCTCCTGCCTTGCCAGAAGTCCTGTGAGTCACCCAATGTACGTTCAATAAATCCCTTTTCTACTTATGTCAGCAAGGGTTTGTTTCTTTGCTTACATAAAAGAGAGAGCTCTGAGTCATATGTCCCTTATCCTGTCCTGGAAAATAACAGTATAAAAATCTCCAGGCTCTTGTTGGATAATCAGGGCGTGACCTATTCGTTAATGTGCAGTCTTCATGTCAACCAAGAGGAAAAAAACCAAACAAACCGCCGGACGGTGACTGTGGTCACCCAGTCAAAAGTCACAACTGCGTGGAGGGTCCAGGCTGGCCGGCCACACTTTGAGCAACCCTCGATCCACCCATGCCTGAAGGTGGCATCCAGAGAAGAGAGCTCCGATCAGGGGCCATCACTGAACAACTCCTCACTCTACAGTGCGGGGGCCATCTCCACTGTAGAGGACGAACACAAAAATATTCTCCTCTCTAAGCTGGAGAGAAGCATGAAAAATTTTTCAACGCCTATGCTGAGAAACCCTATGTGCCTTTTCCACTTTGAAATAAACATTCTACCCTCTTAATCGTGGTTGTCGGTGAGCTTTACCAAGCAGCTCTCATGGCTGGCCCTTCTGGACTGAAACCTGGCTTGCTTCCCCAGCCCTGCCTGCTCTGCAATTTGGATTCCAGGATGGAAACCGGTGCCCCGTGTCTGAATGTTTTCTTAGCTCTTCTTGCTGAATTGGTCGTATATCCTCAACCATCTCCTTCCTCTCTCTCCTGCCCCCATGACATCCCTGCCCCCTGCACTGAGTTTGGGATTCTGGATTTGCAGCTAGCTGGCCTCCTGGCCCATGTTCTTACAGACCCATCTTATCCTCCCATCCCCTTGATACAGTCTGAGTTCCTGTCCTGGCATTCCCTTGCTCTTCCCTATTTTTCTACCACCCATCTCTCTTCGGCCCTAGTTGGGAGTATAAGGTGTTAGCATTTTATGCCAAGCACAAATTCCTGAAGACTGATCCTGAGGAAGGCTGGTGGGTGTTGTCGGGTGCCAACTGAACCGGCACCACCAAGTGGCAATAGTATAAACAGAGCTTAGGATTCACTCCAGCTTTGAAATTATGCGGCTGGAACTTTAGGTCGTTTTATTTAGATTTGCATCAAACTAACGCATATATTTTTGTCTCTACTATGCTTTGCCTTGACCGCTCATTCAGTGACAGTTTAATGTGAACCTACTCTGCCAGGAACTGTGATCGTCCTCACAAGGGTCCCAAACATGGTCCCTGGTGTCTAGGGGGAGAGACAGAAAAATACACACGGGTGAGGGAGGGCGGAGAGTAGGCAGGGAGGGCTTCCCAGAGGAGGTGGCATCTAAACTGAGATAAGAAGAATAAGGAAGGGCCGGTGAAGAGCGGAGAAAGAACACTTTTCAGACAGAGGAAACACGTACAAAACACCCAGAGGTAAGAGGGAACAGGCTGGAGGGCATCTGGGAAACTGCAGGTAATTTAGGACGCGTGGATCCAGAAACTGTGGGGGGGGACCCAGCAAAAGATGAGTCTGAGCAGTTCACAGCAATGAGGCCGACACACACAGAGGGCGTACTTTGTGGCCCAGACCGTTCTCGTGTTTTACACAGGCTGACTCGGCCGATCCTCATCACAACCTACCGGGGTGGGAAGTACTATTGTTATTCCCACTTTACAGATGAGGAGGCTGAGGCGGGAGTTCAGGAACTTGCCCGAGTTGTATGTATAGCAGGAAAGGTAGAGCGGGGGTGTGAGCCAGCACGTTGAGTCAAGCTAATGCACCGGGGCTTTCACCTGAGTCCCTCAGGGAGGAGAGGGACACGGGCAGGGCGTGCTTTGGAAAGAGTATAGGATGCCCTCATGTTCCCTGACGCCAGCACGGCTGAAACCAAGGATGTCTGGGAGTGAACCCTCAAAGAAGACGCCGGCAGACCTCAGAGCCAGCCCAGGAAGCAAGGGGGCAGTAGCGCGCGACGGTTTTGGGGGTCAACTGCCAGGTTTCTAAGAACGGAGTGGCGATCTGCCCGGATGGCTGCCGAGGCTGCAGGGGATTGACCGGGCCGGCTCACGGCTACTTCCTCAAGGCAGAAACAGCCAGCAGCCTGCTTGAGCCTGGCTGCCGGGGCCCTGACACCAACTTATCTTTTCCAGCTTAACTTTCTGAATTCACCTTCTATCCTCATCCAGCTAGGACCTACTCTGTTATTTATACATACCCAGACACATTCATGAAACGATTGAAAGAGCATCGCGACAAATAAGCACATAACGAAATTATGTTAGACCATGAATAAGAACAAATATCAAGATCAGAAAAAAAAAAAAACATAATGAAGGGCAGAGATCAGGCTGGGTGGGGGGGAGAGTGCAGATGAAACACAAATGTTCAAGCTGTAAGACTCTCCTACCGCTGCTCTTGTCAATTTCAAGTTTGACGCTAAGCTTCCAGTCGAAGTGAAAGGGAGACAAGGTCATTTACATGGCTGTTACTGACGGAAAAGAGGAAGTGCACCCATCTGTCGAGAAACTTCTGCGGCCCTTGGCTAGCGAAGTTCTGACATGGGTTTGACAGCGGCCCTGCCCTCCAGGCCCTTAGCGCCCTCGGCTTTCCCAAGGCCACGCGCTGATGTAGGTCATTGCCCACAAGCACACGGCTGTCAGTCAAAACCCTGCCCAAATGTCAAAGCTCAGCTTAAGGAGTTTGGCACCCCTGAAGTTGCCTCTTTCCTCCCTGGTCAGATGTTCTTCCCTCATGTATTTCCCTACCTTGTTTGCCCTTATTTCATAGCACTCAGCCCATTGCACGTTATAATTCGACGTGCACGTGCTCGTCTTACTGAGGCGGCCTTGTGGTTAGAGTGACAGCTTCACAGCCAACCTACCTGGGTTCTACCTGTGACACTGACAAGCCATATGCAACCTTAGGTAGAGAGCTTCCTTTTCCTTCGCTTCAGTCTTCTCATCTGTAAAATGGGCATTAGAAGAACATCATCCTTGTTCTCTTAGTAGAGGGTTCCTGGCACCTGAATTATCGGCATCTTCATTCCCATGATCGTCTCCTCTCCTCCCAGCGCCGAGCCGTCCAATGCAGTAGCCACAGGTGGCTCTTTAAACTGAAATCAATTATAATTAAAGTAAAGTGTAGGGCTTCCCTGGTGGCGCCGTGCTTGAGAGTCCGCCTGCCGATGCAGGGGACGCGGGTTCGCGCCCCGGTCCGGGAGGATCCCACGTGCCGCGGAGCGGCTGGGCCCGTGAGCCGTGGCCGCTGAGCCTGCGCGTCCGGAGCCTGCGCTCCGCAACGGGAGAGGCCACAGCGGTGAGAGGCCCGCGTACCGCAAAAAAAAAGAATAAAAATAAAGTGTAAAAGTCAGTTCTTCACTGGCACTAGCCTCATGTCAAGTGCCAAAGGTGGCTGGTGGCCGCCATATTGGACAACGACAGATATAGAACATTTCCATTGTCACGAAAGTTATATTGGATGACACGGGTCTAGAACAAGGATTGGCTTTTATTTTTTCTGTAAAGGGTCAGACAGTAATTATTTTAGACTTTGCAGTCATAGGGTCTCTGTTGCAACTACTCAACTCTGCCAATGTAGCATCAAAACAGCTACAGATAATGCGAAAGTGAACGGGCACGGCTACGTTTCAGAAAACGTTATTTATGGATGCTTAAACTGGAACCTCTGGTTTTCACATTTCACAGAATATTATTCAGATGTTTTCAACCACTTAAAAAGGGGGAAATCGCTCTTAACCTGTGAGCTGTTCAGAAAGGATAGACCGTAGTTTGCTGACCCTTGCTCTAGCGTGTAAGCTCCTTCTGGACAACTCTCCCATCTTTTATTTATTTTATTTATAGGTCCATATCCTGGAATACCTATTCGTGGGTGTCTCTTATGCAGCAGGCTCCTGTTCTACTTTGGAGGAGAGTCACGCAGAAGTCACAGCCTCTGTATTGCAAGAGCTCACAGACTGTGGTCAGCAGAATAATGGCCCCCAAAGATGTCTACCTGCTACTCCCCAGAATCTATGATATTTTACATCACATGGCAAAGCGGAGTCAAGGTTCCGCACGGAGTTAAGGCTGCAGGTGACCTTAGGATAGGGAGACTAACCTGGATTATCTGAGTGGTCCCCATGTACTCACAAGGGTCCTTAAATACAGAAGAGGAAGGCAGAGGAGCCGCTGTCAGAGAGATGCAACGTGAGAAAGACTAGACCAGCCATTGCCGGCTTTGAAGATGGAGAAGGCTCCGAGTCGAGGAACGTGGGTAACTTCTAGACAACGTGAAACGCAAGAAACAAATTCTTCCCTGGAGCCTCCAGAAAGGAAGGCAGCCCTACCATCACCTTGATTTTAGCCTGGTGAGACCCACTCAGGGCTTCTGACTTCCAGGACTCCAGATAAGTTTGCAGCGTCTTAAGACACTAAGTTTGTGGTAATTTGATAGAGCAGCAACAGGCACTGATACACAGACCAACGGAAGAGAAGGGCCTGGGAACAGATGTGATGCTTAGTCGAGCACCGCCGAAGCCGGTACAACGTACGACATTAGCACGAGCCGTCCAGGCGGGTGGAAGAAAGGAGAAAAGAGGCCCGGCAGGCAGGTGGAATCGTCTGGGTTTGTCCTTCCGAAACTGGCTTATTTCACCGAGCATGTAAAATGCCGCCGCTAGGAGGAATCTAAACTGTCAAACTCGTAGAAGCAGAGACTAGGGGCTGGGGGAGGGGCGCGTGGGGAGATGTCCTTCAATGGGTAGAAAGGGTCAGTTATGCAAGACAAGTAAGTTCTTATGAAACAAAACATTGTCAATCACCTCTACCCCAATATAAAATAAAAATTTTTTAAAATATGAGTAAATTCTAGAGATCTACTGTACAGCCCTGTGTCTAGTGTTAAAATATTACGCGCCTAAAACTTTGTTAAGAAGGTGGATCTCATATTAAGCTTTCTTACCGCACACGCACATACATTAAACATGTCATTTTTTTTGATATCAATTAGCCATCAATAAAGCTGTTGTTAAAAAAAAAAAAAAAAAAAAAAAAGAGGCCCAGCATGGACAAAAGCACGGAAAGTCAAGACCATATCGGGTTCAAGAACCTATAAGAAGTCCGAGATGAGCAGAGAGCTCAGTAGGAGGGGAAGGGAGAGAGGAGGGGAAACGTAGGTGGAGCCAGATGGGGGTGGGGGGACCTCAGCCCTGCTGTCAAGCCTTTCTTTGTCTTCTGGAATTCTAGTTATTGATCGCCACCGAATTGATCCAGCACTTAAAAGCAACAATCGCAGTATGGTATCTCCTGATTTTGTGGGTCAGGAATTTTGGCAGAATTCGGTTGGGTGAGTCTTCTGCTTTATGTGGTGTCCACGGAGGTAACTGGGTGGTGTTGAGCCAGAGGATGGGCTGGCCTGAAGGATTCAGATGGCCTTGCTCGCAGGACGGACGTCTCAAGATGCCACAGTTCTTCCATGAGGGCCCAGAGCTCCCAGAGAGACAGTATCCCGAGAGAGCCGGGCAAAATCTGCGTGGCTTTTGATGACCTAACCCGGAAGTCCCAGAACTTATTCCTGCCACATGCTCTGGGTCAGACGCAAGACTTCAGCCAGCCCGGTTCCAAAGGGAAGGGCGCCGAAGCCGATCTCTCAACGGAAGGAGTGTCAAAGCTCCTGGGCCATCTTTAATCTGCCACATATAGAAACAGGGAGCTGGTAAAGGGCTTTTTCTTTTTTCTTTTTTGGACTAGGTGGGGTTTTTAAAAACATCTTTAGTATGGAAAAATACAAAAAAGAACATTAGAAATCACCCGCAACCCCACCGCCCAGAAACGATCGCATACCATCGTGAAGAATTCCCTTTTAATCTTTTTTGATGCTTCACCTTTTCAGACCCTCCATTTTTTCCCTTTTCCACTGAAGGACTTTAAATAGGAAAGAGACGGTATTAAATTTGCATGTTGAAATGTTACTTTGGCTTCAGTGTGGGGAGAGTCTGGCAGGGAGACAAACTGGGCTACTGTTGACATAACGGAGGCTATGACCCCCCGGGCTTGGCTGCAGAAAGCAGGGGGGGGGGCAAGAGGAGGGCCCACTGATTCCAGGAGCTCCTCCCCGCTTCGTTCTTGGGTACGGACAATGTAGCTTTTAAAAATGCTATGCAAAGTGCTTTGCAAATGCAACTTCAGGACAAGCCCAAACCAGAAACAGCCTGGAGAAAGAGCCATATGAAAGTTTATTTCTCACTCACGCTACAAATCTACCAGGTGGCCCGAAATATGGTTCCATATTATCTTCACACCAGATCTCAGTTTTTAAAAGTGGCCTCTTTCTAGAACATCCTGGCAGCGGGACAGAGGCATTAGCTCCTAAAGCTTCTGTAGGGGAAAGACCCACATCGGCTCCTCTTGCGTTTCACTGGTCAAAGCAGATCTCAGGCCAGTGAGGTTGGAAATGGGGCAGAGAAGACTCACAGCGGCCTGCACGGCCCTCTGATCTCAGCCCTTCTGCTCTCCCGCCCGCACACCCTCCAGCCACATCGTCATCCTTGCTGCTGTTCAAACGAGGCAGATACTCCTCGGTGCTGGCTGTCCCGTCCACCTGAAATGCTGAGTTACACCCCCAGCCTCAGGGCTCAAGAGCCCCAGCCCCTTCAGGTCTGTGCTCAAACGCCAGCTGACTGTCTTATTCCAAACGCAACCTTCCACCCGCCTCCAACACGAAGCCTATCCTACACACAATTACTCCATATTTACCACCGTATGACTTATTATATATATTTCGCTAGTTTGTTTAGTCTCTCCCCCTTCTTCGCTCTCTCACACACACAGAAATGTAAGTTTCACAAGAGCCAAGATTTTGCTTTGAACCCTGTTGTGTCTCCAATACTTAGAATAGCATCTGGTACACAAAAAGTGCTAAAAATACCTTTGAAAGAGTGTGACGAAGGAATGACTACTAGAAAGATGATTAGCTCAGGAGAAAGTCAGAAAACGTTGACTAAATTATAACTGCATGCCTCTCACTACACAGCAGCGTGTCTGGCTAAATAAATATTCATTAACTCATTTGGTTGACCTTCATTTGAAACCCTTAGATGGTAAAAGTGTACCTGCAGGAAAAATGTATTTCCCAGCCATCGAATTATAGGTAGCTTTAGTTGTCTGTGTTTTTTGGATTTTTTATTAATAGCACAATATTTGGAGCTATCGCTATGTGCCTGGCACATATGTGTGAACATGAACGTCTGGTGAA
>NW_021146674.1:0-25000 GCF_002837175.3 Physeter macrocephalus
TCTGCGAAAACGCAATTCTGTTCTATTTTTTGAAGGAAAACTTTACATTTTCTTTGCTTCCTAAAAAGTCCCGTGGGTGCAGAAAAATACTGTTCTCGCCCTAGGCAAACTAAGTATTGTTCAAACCAATGAACCCCAAACTGCTGGCTGGAGCGCAAATTACAGATGGGTTTTTTCATAATTAAGAAGCATCAAAATGGAGGGAAGAAAAAAAAAAAGTAAAGAAGCAGGACTCGGAGACGCCGCGGAGTGTCCGGCCAGGATTCCGGGAATGAGGCGAGCTCAGCAGCCACGCGTGAGGGCGAAACCGCACCCAAACTGACTCAGCGCGAAAGGGACTCCTCTCTGTACCAATCCTTGCATTTGTGTCACTTTTGTCCCTTTAGTTTGCGGGTGCGGGGGGGCGGCTTTTATTTTTTTGAGGGTGGTGGGAGGCTCAGCCCCCTTTGTCGCTTTGTAGGCACGTTTCACAGCTATATAAAGAAGGCCTATTCCCCCGGGTAACAATACCTTTGCGCGTGGTGTCCCAAAGGGCCTGACCCTTCCCAGTTTCCCTGCTACTCGGTCGCCTTCCCCTTAGGAGACGCAGCCACCGGCTCGGGAGCGGGGCCGGTCACCTTGGCGCTCAGGCAGGGAGGACAAGAAGTAGCGAGATCTTTAAAATATTCCCTATTCTTTCTGCCCTGTCTCGGCGTCTAGGGCCACGACCCGGGCGCAGAGAGCGGACGTGGGCCGGGCAGGGAGTACCGGGCGAGCCGCGACGCCCGCTGAACGCAAGAAGTTCGAGCGCGCCGTGCGCCAGGTCTGGGCCAGCTCTGACACCCTGGATCTTCCGAGGCTGTATGGAGTCGGTAAGTTTCCGAAAGGGCGGTTGAAAAAGGGGAACGCGGTGCACGAGATTTCGTTTCATCTGGGGAGCAGGGGCGGGGGGCGGGGATTCCTCCCTCAGTCTGGTTTCTCTAGACGAACAGCCTCATCCTCCGCCTCCACCCCGCTCTAGCGGTTCCCAGTTAGGGAAAGAGGCAAGAGATTTAACTGACAAAACGAAAACCCCTCCCGCTAAAAAAAATTAAAACACCCATTCACCAAACTTGAAAAGCATCGAGGTCGGGGTGCGGGGTGGAGGGTGGGAATCCCTGGCCTCAGCTCGGTTAGACCCGCGTGTGGGTCGAGGCCCTGGGCTCGCCGCTCCTCCGTGGTCGCTGCGAAGAGATTGGGGAGACCCGGGAGGGAGGGCGACACGCCGGACCCGAGATCCGGCTCCAGTTAATTAAAGCCGAGGCAAGGGCCCTGCCGCGCGGGCTAATCCCCGCGCTGCGCTGCCCACCGGCCCGGAAAAGCCTCTCCGCCGTGCTTGAGGCTGAGATTGGGGCTGGAGTTGGTGGAGGCGAGAAGCCGCCTCGAACTTGGGTGCTCCGTGACTGGGGGTTTGTGTGCTCGTCCCTAAGCCTCGGAGAAGACGGCGGCATTTATGAGACGTCGATCAGCTCTGTGATTAAAAATCCAGTCCTGGGTATTTTTAATCATTTGCCACTCAAACGCCTGCAAGCAATCTCGCCCGCCCCTCGCGGCTCTGGGGAGTTCGGTGCCCGATGCGTGAGGCCTGGGGTGGCTTGTCGGTTAAGGGTAGGAAGGACCCACAGAGACTGACGGCTAGACAGGGAGTGGGCTCAAGTGAGTGCATGAAGCGGGCCGCTGGCTCCCCTATTGCCGACCGGGTCCAAGCAAGCTGGGCTCCAGAGCTGGGGCCTGCCGGAAAGACGGTGCGCCCAGGCGCATGGCCTGAATACTCACCCAGCAAAGAGGAGAAGGAGGCCGACGTCTCAATGGCGCTTTGGAAGTTCTCCTCCATCTTCAGGCCGTCCAGCATGTTCGGGCCGGGCCGGGAGGACCTGTAGATGAGAGGAGACGACGCTTTAGGCGTCTGTGCCCTCTGGGACGCGGCGCCCGTAGCTGCCGCACTCTTGGGAAAAGAGGGAGGGAGTGTCCAGGGTGACCAGAATGAGCTGGGAGGGTAGAGTCCAGCCAAGAGAAATGTGGGGTGGGAGGAGAGAAACGAGTCACAGCGAACTGCTCTGACTGATCTGATTTCACTCGAAGTCAACGCGTTAAGTACTTAGGCCTCCGCCCCCCAACTGCGTTTCTCCTTCCCCTGCCCCCCAACCCCCTCTACCCGGTCCCCAGCCCAGGTTTC
Source organism: Physeter macrocephalus (assembly GCF_002837175.3). Classification (NCBI taxonomy): domain Eukaryota; kingdom Metazoa; phylum Chordata; class Mammalia; order Artiodactyla; family Physeteridae; genus Physeter; species Physeter macrocephalus. The sequence goes on from NW_021146674.1 coordinate 2,195, forward strand.
CCATCCCAAGTCCGACTCCGCCCCAACCTATACTAGTGGGGGCCCTAGGGACGCCTCTGCGGGAACCCAACTACTGGGGTAAAATGGAGATTAAAAAGAGTGGGTGTTTTCCCTCGCGGGGCCCGGCCCAGGCACGCGGAACTACGAGGTCTATAGCCCGCGCCCAGACCGGCCGCTTTGCGTCCCTCACCTGCCCCGGCCGAGAAGGGGCAGAGTAAGCGACCCGGAGAGCGTCCCGCCAGCTCCCGGACTCAGGGCTGGGATCTGCTGGGGGCGCGCAGGAGCGGGCGTGCTGGGCGCGCGGGGAGGTCCTCCCGCCGGTCGGCCGGTGCCGGGAATGTCTGCAGGAGCAAAGAAGTCGCCTCGGGGAGGAGCCGCGGCTGGCCCTGCTCACTCTTGGATGCATTTCAAATCAACTTTCAGAAACACGCCCGCCCGAGCTGGAGCCTAGGAACAGGCAGCCTTCCTTACCTGATGGGTGAGCTCGCTGCCGGTGGCAGGAGCCGAATGAAGTTGCCGAGCGCCGCGGGAAGCTTCGGCCGGGGGAGGCGTAGGCCCTCGAGGCTGCAGCCAGAGCGGCCGCCCCCGGCTCCGGCGCGCCCGGGAGGGAGCCGGAGCGAGCGCCGGCCCCTGGCTCCGCTCCTCGGCGCGCCCGGGCCGGGCCGGGACGTGGCCGCGGGCGGCCGGCCTTCTCGGGACGTCCTGCCCGCCCGCGTCGCTCCTCGGGAGGAGGGGAGGGCCCGATGCTTCTCCCAGGCTAGAGGGAAGGCGGAGGCCCACGGTCCTGGGTGCGAGTCGGGCCCTGCTTGGCTGGGGCGGATCCGGCCGCTTCTGACAGGGGCCGCGGCGCTGCGTGCGCGGCGGAGGGAAGGGGGTGGGGTGCGCAGGGAGGGGGCTGGGAGCGCGTCCCGTGGAGGGCCCGTGGTGCTCGCTTCCCAGCCTGGCTGAGCAGCCCAACCTCGCGGCCACCGCCGGGTGTGCCCCTCGGCCGCTGCAACCTCCCGGGCACGCAAAGTTTCCTCCCCTCCACGTGTAATCGCTACCTCCGGGAGCGCTGGCCCCAATGCCGCCCGCGGCCCCGAGCCCCCGCTGCGCCTTCGCGGAGATCTCCACGCCACCTGGACCGCGGCGCCGGCACGCTGGTTCCCTGGCCGCTCTCCAACCACTGCGAGTGATAAAAGCACCGCAAACCTCACCCGGGCCGCCGGAAAGGCCAAGACGCTATTTGCCGCGCGTGGCTGCGGGACCCTGCAGCTCCGAGCTACTCAAACCCCTTCTTGGTCACCCAGGGCTCCCGCAAGTTCCCAACTTCCGTTGGCCTCAAAACCCCGTTCACCGTTTCAGTTCGAAAGCCGTTCACAGATGCAGATGCCGAGGATCCAAGGCCAGAGCTTGAATCAGGCTCCTGGTAGCGACTAGGTGGGATCTGACCCCCAGGAGATGAGCTCGGAATAACACTGCGCTGGAAGTCAGCTAAGGGGACATTGTAAGGGGAGCAGAGTATCTGGGGGGGGGAGTGTTAACTCACTACACCTCCTAACCCTAGCCTCCAGTGATAGAACATTAGCCCCTGCAGGAGCAGAAACTGGGTCTCCTGTGTATCCCAGGAGGTTACCACTGTCCTGGGCTTCAGGTGGAGGCTCAGTAAAAAAAAAAATCATGACACTGGCTAACATTCATGGCACATTTATTTTGTTCCAGGCTTGGTTACATAGTTAACTCATTTAATCTTTACAGCAACCCTATGAGGTGGAGACATTATCCCAATATTACAGGTGAGGCAAACAGAGCACAGAGGGCACCTGAATACTACGGGAAGTTTCAGTTCTCTGGGGTTCTCTGGGGGCCCCTCAGTTCCTGAACGGAACAGAAGTGAATTGGAATTCCCACGCACTTTGGCAAGGTGAACCTGAGCAGATGACATGCCACAGAGCAAGCGTTTTCTATTACCTGCTCCAAGGACAGGACCACTTCCTTATTTTTAAAGAAAAAGTACTGACAGCACTTGCTGCAGTGTGCTTAGGGGCAGTGACCCCATTTTCAGTACTTTATGCCAGCAAGCACAAGCCAAACACTGACTATCACTTCAGAGAAACAAGGGAAAAGGGCAAAGAGTTTAATACTTTACATTTGAACGCTGCTTTATACTGTTCAGGGTACTTTCACATACATGATTTTGCTTGATCTTTACAATAAACCCGTGAGGTAGGCAGAACAAATAGTCTTATCCATTGTTTCAGATGATTTTGGGGGGGCTTAGCAGGGCTGGGAGATTTCTCTGATGTTGACCAGATGGCTAGTGGCATGTCCCCTGACACCTGTCCTTTGTCCTTTCTGCCACCCCAGATAGAGCAGGGTGTGAAGAAAATGTATATGAATGACAAGTATTCTTAGGAGAATACATAAAATAGAAGTTAGGCAAGAAAAAAAGTTAAGCAAATACAATCATAAAGAATATTTTTAAATGTCCAGCAGAGTTTTGGTTGCACTGAAGGTCTTGAATTTATGAAATATGTTAACCAGTAGTGAGAATGTTTCTTTTAGAGAATATCCTGAAAGTGGGTAGATTCTCATTGGATCTGGGACCCAACTTTTTCCAGTGGTCCTTGCATCTGGAGGGCAGCCTGATTAGTGTAGATTACACAAGGGTTTGGTGGGAATGTCTTTCCCCAGCTGGCCCTTGGGCACCTCCAGGACAGAGTTGTATCTCGTGATACATTATAAGTCGTAGGGTCCTCGGTGCAGAGCTAGGCACGTATATGTGATCAACAAGTACCCTTTACTTAACTGATGGATGAGGGATGCACTCACTCTCTGGGGGGGAGGGGGGAAGCACTGCAGTAAAGGTGAAAGCACAGTGTGTCAGGAATCAAAGGAGCTCAGTTTCATTCCCATCTCTGCCACTGGGTCAGTCAGGCCATCAGTTCACCTCTCTGGGCAGCAGTACTTCCTATCTGAAATGACAGGGCTATACTATATGGTCTGTAAGGCCCCCCACAGTCTAAAGTTTGTAGAATCAGACTTCCTTTGGACAATGGGATAGCCAGTAGAACCAGTGGATCCTTATGTGCTTTGCAGAATTTGTCTAGGTGTGGACTAGCTGATGTGTCCAAGTGATGTGTCTAAACCAATATAGATACACCTTGTTTATTCAGTTTTATCTTCTATGATTTATTTTCCCCCTTCCAATGAATTAGGGATCATGAATCCCACCCCTACCCCTTATTGTTTCACTTTGGCCCTTAGTCAACTCAGTGACATGAATGAGTGAACAGGCATATTTCCATCTGTAAACAATCCTCCTGATCATGCCTCATGGTTTTCCATTATTTTACCTTTTTAATGAAAAAAAAGTTACCACAGAGCCACCGTCCAGAAGCTCTTTATGAAAAATAAGCCGTGTTCTCCCTTGTATCGGAAAGAAGTATTTCTTTCCAAGAATTTGTGGAAGCGAGGTAAACAGGCTTTAGAAGAGACTTCCCAAATTACAGACTTTCAGAATTGGAAGTGACCTTAAAGCTCATCTGGTACAACTATTTTATTTATATGGTCAAGTTCATTCCCCTAGAATTGCCACCTCAGGTCCATTGATTACTCAGGGCTGGGCACTCACAATGTCAAATCCTAGTTCCAAGATCTGTCAGATGTGGGCAGAGCGGCCTCCCCCATCCTGTTCACTTTTCTCTGAACCCTCTCCAGTTTTTCTCTATCTCTCATAAATTATGGCAGCCAGACCTGTTGCAACTTTCCAGTGATCCTATGTTCAGGGCCTCCTCTCCTTTCTCTGGCCATAAAACATTCATTAGCATGGTCTGATTTTAAGTTAGCATTTTCGGTGGCTGGCCGCTGTTGACTCACATTGTACATGTTATTAACAAAACCTACTGAGTCCTTTTTCACACGGGCTGCTGGTAGGCCACATCTTCCCCAGATTGCAATTATACAGTTGGTGTTCGGCCTCAAGTGCGGAAACTTCCATTTATCCCTGGTAAGAGATAGGCAGCTGTTCCAAACGTCAGGAATCTTGCAACTTCAAGCAGATTCCAAGAGATCCAGGGACTGTGTCTTAAGCCTAGTACTCTGCTTTAAGGAGAAAATGTAGGGTCCTTGTCAGGCTGGTCCAGAAGTTGCCATCATGGGAGGACAGGTAAGGGCAACGAATGAGGAGTAACCATGGGGCCCCAAGAGGGTGTGCAGGAACCTCGTAACCGGGGGTGGGGGTGGTACTTCTTCAAGTGGGAGGCGCCCTGATCCCGTTCAAGTTCTCTCCCATCATCTGTCTCCAGTCAAGTAGCGATCTGTGGAAGATGCAGGCGAGACATGTAGACCAGCCGTGGAGCTACCCCTTTTCTATGGCAGAAAACGGAGAGGCGACACCATCAGACTCGTGAATCTTTGTGGCTGAGATCTGGGGAGAGGGGTGGGAAGACCGATGCTTGGTGGGAGGGAGACAGAAAGTGAGGGAGAAGGACGTCCTGCTACAGAGTGGAGATGACAGGAACATGTTTTTTTACTTTCCTTTTCTTGCTCTCATTTCTGTGTTTTATTAAGGGAAACACAAAGGGAAAATTGTGTTATTTGTTAAAAAATGTCAAAGTGCATTTCAAGCGAGAGGAAAAAAAGCAGACACATTACTGCCTAGACAGAGAAGGCAGTACGCTAACAGGGGCCGCTAAAGACTCATGTGGCGGCGGGGGGGACACACTGGGAATACAAACTCTCCTGACCTCTGGATTCTTTTCCCGGGAACCTCCTGGCCCTGCGTTGACATTCAGATCTCTCGAAGGAACTGGAGGACAAGGTGCCTTGGGGATTTCTGGGGTGAAAGGGGGTATCCCAAACCAGCTGCTTGACAAGGAGGGAAATCAGGCGATGCCTAAGCCAGATTCTCCCACCAACATGACAAGGACAGCCCGAGGCACGGAGGAGACTCATCCTGGCTAACAAAGGCACCATGTAAAGCACCGCATTCGAATCATCTATGTGCCCACTTCATCTCCCTCTTGGACTGTGACCTCCTTCGGGAAAGGATCCATGTCGGATTCATCTGTGATTCTCCTGTGCCCAGCACGATGCTTTACATACCAAAGAGACCCAATGAATATGTATTGACTCCATGGAGAATGCCCTAAAGTTTTAGTCTACTCCATGGCATAACTGGGTGTACTGGAATGAGCGTGCCTGGGCTTTGGGAACAGAGAGGTCTGAGTTCAAATCCCCACTGGGACATTTGTAAACGGTTTAATCTTAAATCACCCAACCTCTCCATTTTCCAGTTTCCTTACCTGTACAAGGAAAGGAATAAAATATTCCTCAAGAGTTAATAGAGATGATGGATGTGAAACATCTAACTATCTGTCTGGTTAACCTGAAGTTCAGATATCCTCTCTGTCTCGCTTTCACCTCCCCATGAATGAGCAGATATAGTTTCTCAAGGAAAATTATCTTGGCTTTGCCCTGTTCTCATGAGCGAACAGGAGCCATGCCAGAATTTAGACAGAGACCATGTGTCTAATGACAGCAGTTGTCACTGGGTAATTGAGGCATTTCTGTGCCTGGGGTAGGCTGTGCCCTCTGGTTGGGAGGATGCAAGGGTGGTTACAGGATGAGTCCTGGGGTCACACAGACCTGAGACTGAGCCTTGACTCTGCCATTTAGGATGAACTTGGGCAAAGTTTCTTCATCTCTCCAATCCTCAGTTTCCCCATTTAATAAACTGATAAAATAATTTTTAGAGTTGTTTCTCTGTGTGTTAAATGAAAACTACATACAACCTAAGTAATAGGCGCGTAGTAAGAGTTCAATGAATTTCAGTTGCCATCATCATCACCATCATCAGACAATAAGCATCTCTAGGACCGTGTTTTATATACATCTGTGGCCCTAGTACCTAGCACTTAGGCAGTGGTATCCAAAGAATATGACTGGAATTAAAGTGAACTGAATACTGAATTGAATTGAAGACAGTCTTCGGCACTGAGGGAAGTTCAGGCGCTGTCTGGCTCTCAGTTCCACCTACAGTCTGAGAAGGGATTTCTTTTGGAACAATCCCACATGCTCCTAACAAGCCCCCAGACTGCAGTCTTCCTGCATAAGCCTCTCACTCCTGGGCTCTGACAAGCCCCCTCTTGACATCTACATGTGATACTTCACACTAGGTACCAGGAACTTGGATGTAATGGGGGATGGGTTACAAGGAGTAAACTCCCCAGGTACCTAAATGGAGAAGGATCTGCGAAGAGACAGGTCTGTTAACATCTTGCGCCTGGTTCTCCTGCCCACCTCATCTCAGTTGTGTGCAGTGAATGGTGAACGTGTACGTGGATTGGGGGGAGAGCCCTGGACTCAAGGCCCAGGGGAACAGTTGGGGGGCCTGGCTAAAGCCTTTTGCAGCACTGGGGTGTCCAGTGCTAGGGTAAAACAGCTCTCTGAACATGCCCCCCAGGCAGGCAATGCCCAGAGGCAGCTCTGCAGTAAACAGGTGCAGAGATCGCCTCCACCAACCCAGTAGTAAGACCCCAGCTACTTACAGGTATTTTCAGGAAGGAAGGGACCCCACCTGCATCTTCACCCATCAAGGATATGAAACCAGAGTGGTTGCTGCCAGAACACTGAGGACACCCCTTACCCCTTAGCCTACATACCCTCTCATTTCTTCTGATGAATATGCCCTGTTCATTCAACTGTTAACTTATTTACATAATATATCCCATGTGGTTTCCAAAAAACATTTGAGGTTGCATATGAATACTATCAATATTGAAATGGATTTTATAAAAATTAAAATTATATACTGGGAACAGAAAAGCAAATCACCCCCAAAATAATAACCCGGGACTAATCTTTTGATCGTGATAGAATGTTAAATGTCACTCTGAGTTTACAAGGCGAAACAGAGAAAAGTAAAGCCCTACAAAATTGCTCTGATCACATCTAACTGTGTATCAATTATATTTATATGTCTAGTTGGCTTTAGGAGAAAGTCTATAATAAAAGAACAAAACTATATAGCTCATGGCAATAGAGATCAAATCTGTGAGCTCATTAACAGTGCTGGAACATTTTTACCTTTATATACTGATTGTATTTCTCTTTTTTCGAAAAGAATTTAACATAAAACTGAAGCTGTATACAACAAACAAATAAAATAGAACTACAGGACTGGGAATAGAGAAAATGGATAATGCAGATATGCTGAATATGAGTTAATGGTCACATCTTGCCGGCAGCAGCTATGTCTATGTCTTGCTTACCTAGTTTGATCTAACATTGTTCTGAGTACAGTCTTGGCACCTGTTATGTGTGACTGTCTGAATGAGCAAATGAATACTGAGAGTCAAATTTGCCTTTGAGCTTCCTGGTAGCTAGAGCAAAAAGGGAAACAGCTACTCTACAGATATTTTTGCACCAGTATTAGAGTTGTGATTGTGGGTTTGTTTGTAACCTTAATCCTCATAGCTCTAGATCCCTGTACCCAAGTGGATAAACAGTGAAACTTTCCACCCCAATCTGCAGCACAGTTTCTTGCACAAAATGAATATTTCCTGCATGAATACGTTAACAAGACCATTAAAAAGAAAGATTCCTAGATGCATCTAAAATACAGTCATTTCCACTTTTCTTATCCCATAAATAATTTATCTACAATCCTTTTTGAACCTTAAAGAGTGGAGGGGAAATTTGTCAGGAGGTTATTGAAAATGAAGGCATTCCAGGCAGATGGCAGGCCTTGAGTGAAAGCACAAAGGCCAAAAAAAAAAAGCCAAGGTGAGTTGGAAGATCTCTGTGAACACAGGGAAATGAGGCAAGCCAGGAGGGCTGAATACCGGACCTTAGAATTTCTTCCTCTGTAGGTAATAGCCTTTGAAAGTTTGGGACTGGCCGGAGTAAAATACTTAGGCATATGGTCTAAGGTGACTAAATCTGTTAGCAGTGTGGCTGATAATTCAAAGGAAGAAGAAAAGGGAGGTAGACAGATAAACTTTACTGCTCTAGTATAAGTAAGAAATCCAGGGCCTGGACCAGGGCAGGGGCAGCAGACATGAAATCAAGGTGGGGGGATGAATGTAAAAGACATCTCAGAAGCCAAGTTAGAAAAGCTCAGTGTCTGTTTAATTGTGAGGTGAGGAGGAAGGAAGGAGAAAAGGAATCAAAGAAGCTTGGGGGTAATGGTGAGACAGAAGTGGGAAATGCAGGAGGAAAAGCAGCTGGAAGCAATAAGAAGTTTGGTGCAATAAGAAGTTTGGTGCAATAAGAAGTAAGCTGGTGCAATAAGAAGTTTGGTGACTTTTCAAAATGTTTTCACATTCATTATCTCATTGATTTCATATGTAAGTGGAGTAAGACACACCCTAAACGTCAGCCTGAAAATAACGCTGCCCCTGTTTGGAGCTGCCAAGTTTTAAAGACAAACCTTGGCCTCGGATCCTTGTGGCAACAGCAGGGCACCTACCTGCAGGTGCTGGACACATTCCAGGCAGCCCAGTGTCCTCACCAGGACTAAGCCACCCCGTCCTGGTTCTGGGCCAGCAGCAGCTCAAAGCCAGGTAGTGCAAACACCCTGGGCTGCCATGCTTGCCAGGAACACGGATGGGTGTGCCCCAAAGTTCAGCCAGAGTCTCCCAGAACATCTGGGCAGGGTGGGGAGGGCGGAGCACAGCCATCAGAGTTTGGAGTTTCTTCAGCGTCTCATCTTTCTTCCCACTGGGTAGCGGGCTTCGGTTTCATCACTGACTCACTCCCAGGCACAGGAAAGTGGCTTCTCCCCGGGCTGCATCTTCTCCCCGGAGCCCCAGGGCAGATAATATTTCTCATGCCCTGCGAAGGTAGGGCATTAACAAGAGGGCTCTCCGTGCACCTGGCAGAGCCTCATCTGACAGGGTTGGCAATCGCATAGACAGAAGAAACACTGACCTAGTCATGAAAAGTCAGCCCTGGAAGGAAGGGTCGCCGGGCTCAACGAGTCCCATCCCCCACCTCGAAGATGAGGGCACCTCCGGGCTGCAGCTGCTGCCCCATGCCATCATCACTGGTGTTCAGACATACTCGTGGAGTCCTCTGATGCATCCCCCAGTCCCAAAAGAAGTCTCAATTTTTTTCTTCTCCGGCCCCAATCAACTTTTCTAGCATCATCTCTCCCTCTCCCCTGCTCTCTTCTCTCCTCTCCCGCTCGACTCCACGCACTAACTCTCTGCTCCCACCAGTGCCTCAGACAGACATTGCCCGGACATCACCCCAGCACATCCCTGTGCTTGGGTGCAGTCTGTATCCTCAGTCAGAAACAGCTCCGCCCAGCTTTCTTCTCTGGCCTGTTGAATAGCTACTTCTGATGCTCTCCGACAGGTAATTAGCACTTCCTCTGGGTCCCTTCACAGGCTGTTTCGCGTTTATCATATGACATGACCAGTTTTTCTTTAGATGCCTGCCTCCTTCACTGGAAACACACACATCTGTGTCCTATGGAGCTCTGTGTCCTCAGAGCCTGGCAGAGTCAGGCCCTGCTGACAGGTGGGGAGGAAGAATGGAAAAGGCAGATGCTGATGGGGTTCAAAAAATCAGGGAATAAAAACAGATGCAGGGAGGCTGCCCTTCCACACCCTTCCCACAGTTCTCCCCAACATCTATCAGATATTCAGTTTTTCTGTATCCTTCCAGAGTTGCTTTATGTAAGTACATCAAAGAAAACACAAATACAGATCCTTAACTCCGCACTTTGTTACCTAAAAGGTAACAACTGCTGGAAACTTTTTTTTCCACCAAGAAATCCTTTCAAACCCTTCAAAGCTCTTCATATTCATCCTGTCTCCATTTAAATCTCCAACTTGTAGGTTTCAATAGCCACGAAACAAAACCACACATTTAATGCAAAGTTACAGTAAAGGTGCAGTCTGCTTTTCAAAAGGATTGAGTTCCTGGTAAACCATATAAAAATCACATTGTCATTAAACCCATAGTTTTGGTTAAGGGGCATATTGTTTCAAGATATGCAGGTGTGATTCTTCTTATCAATGAGGAAATTGAGTACTGTGGCCCTCCTCAAACTATATTAGGTTCCGATTTGTTAACACCTCGATTTGTTAGAACCCAGAGACACGTTTCAATGAGAACGAGGATCTCAGTTTAGTTAGGAAAAGGGTAAAATTTAGAGTCTCTCCCATGAACACCCCCTCAAACCTTTTTTTTTTTTTTTTTGCGATACGCGGGCCTCTCACTGCTGTGGCCTCTCCCGTTGCGGAGCACAGGCTCCGGACGCGCAGGCTCAGCGGCCATGGCTCACGGGCCCAGCCGCTCCGCGGCAGGCGGGATCTTGCCGGACCGGGGCACGAACCCGTGTCCCCTGCATCTGCAGGCGGACTCTCAACCACTGTGCCACTAGGGAAGCCCCCCTCAAACCTTTAAACAGGGGACCAAGAAATGGCTGGCCCCACGGCCCATGGGACCCCAGGAGCCGGATTCTGTTGGTACACAGCTACTTCCTAGAATTGCAAGGTAACACAGAAGCTGCTTCAGTGAGTTTAGCTCACAATGGCACCACCCAATGACTGACTTGTTAAAGACTGTAAATAAAGGGCCCATCAGCTCTAGCCATGGGCCCAACCCAGCTCACTGCCTATTTCTGTAAGCCTTGCAAACTAAGAATGGTTTTAACATTTTTTAATAATTTCATAAAATCAAAAGGAGAATAATATTTTGTGCCATGTGAAAATTACATGAAACTTAAATTTCGGTTTCCCTAATAAAATTGTATCAGAACAAAATCTGCTCTCTCATTTGGTGACAGGCAATGGCTGCTCTCACAGTACGAGCGTGGAAGTGAGTAGCTGAGACAGAGACAGTATAGTCACAAGCCTGAAGTATTTACTCTCTGGCCCTTTAGAGAAAAAGCTTGCCAACTTCTGTTTTAAAAGATGCTCCAAGACCCAAAGCAGACGTCTGTGTGAGATGGCCTTGTCTCTCTCAGTTTTGAGTGTCTACACCTGGACAAACAGGCCATTAGGTTCTTTGGGCAGTAGATCCAGATCTCAGTGATGAGACTTTTATTCCTCTTGAAGAAAGGCATCGTCACCATGAATCAGTGGTGTGTGCTCCTCTCATCTGCATCAGGGGATCAAACTGACCTTTCCCAGCTGGTCCTTCCTGGAGTTCCAGATGGGAAGGTGAAGTCGCCAGCCGACCACAGGTCACAACACCCTCCTGCAGAACCACAGGTTTCCACAAGAGGGCGGCCCTCTCCTGTCTGCAGTATTTCCGATGGCCTTCCCAGCTTTGGAGAGCAGCCCTCAGAGACCTCAGTGCCTTGCCAGCTTCCACGGAACTTTCTCTAGGTTGATGGTCAAGAATGGGGCCGTCTTACAGTGCAGGAACCCACATAAGCCTCCTGGCCCCAGGCAGCCAGTCTGACATCTTAGTGGTTGATCATCAAACCTGTTAGTCTTGAAGTGTCAGCAATAAAAAAAGGAAACAAACAAACAAAAAATTCTGGTAGAGTCCCTCTCCCATTTTGCCCACTCCTGACACCCCTCTGCTATATGCCAGTCAAGCACACTGTACCCGTTTTTAGGCTGTTCTCTCTCAGCTCTAAACTCAGCCTTGTCATGCTGGGGCCAGGACTCTGCGAACCACATTTCTGTTTTCCAGATGCTTCCATGTTAGGCTCTGCTAGGTCAGGAGAGTAGAAGACGGGATTCACCTCGTCCTAGAAGTTTGCTTCTTTGGGCTTCCTTAGTCCTCCGTGTTGCTCTAAGGGACGCCCCAGCAATGCTTCCTCACCCTGGTAGTAATGATGCCTTCCCCTGAGAGCAGCAGAGTCCACTTTGCATCTTCTCCACACCACAGAGCCAGCTACCCGTGTCCACGTCAGAGATACTCAGACCAGCTGGCCGTGCCCCATCCTCCAGGGTCAGGGGCCTGGGTTCCCTAGGCCTCTCCTCCAAGGTTCTAATTTTTATAGTTCCAACTTCTTCCCTTTGTCCCCAGAGCCCTATGGGTGGTAGAGCTTCTTGCAACTGCTACATATGTGATAACCTAGTGTTCTCTTCCTGCCTCTTCAGGGTTGTAATTAGCAATGTGATGCCTAGTTAACTATTCTTTATATTAAATTCTCACTGTTCAAGTAACTGGGGTGGCTTCTGGGTCCTAACTGGCTCTGACTGATACATAACTCTTCTCAGGTCTAAAACTAACAAGACATTTAACTGTGATTTTTGGATCACAGACGTTCCTAAGGCCCACCTGAAAAATTAAGTCTACAAATGCCTAATATGCACCTACATGGGAAAGACACTGGGCCTGAAGCTGAGAAATGGGCACCACCAGGTGTCCAAGGTCTCATACTCTTGGGACCCTCCACACGGCCTGGGACCCTAGCTCTCTCTGCCCTTGTCCAGCAGGGCGGTTCTGTGACTGTGCCGGGGGTGGGAGGAGTTAAAGAATGCAGGTTAGCTGGCCTTTGTCCCTCTTGTTCAGGCTCACCCAGCCCACCCAACCCCACCATCCTGACAAAGGAACCCAGAAAAATAAAAGTACCCAGTGCCCCACAATGGCCTGATGCGAGAGAGTCGAACTTTCGCTTTGAAATTGTTTCTGGTCTGGCAGAGAGCCCTAATTCTCAGACATGGTTCCTTCCAGGCAGCACCATAACTGAGGAAACAGCAAGAAGCCACCTTGGGCAGGGGAGAAGGGGGCACAGAACTCCCTACCTGCTTAAACCTGACTAAACCTGTCTAGTGGTTACCATTTAAGAAAGACCAGACTACAAAGGAAGGAGGAGCTTAATGCCAGGAGCAAATTTTAGAGCTGATAGGATCTCAATTAAAAATTATTTTCCAGTGAAAAATAAAACTTGAAATAACAATGCCTGGCAGCAGATTTGGATCAGTGCCGGGGGAAGAGTGGGAAAAGGAGGCCGGCAGGGACTGAGCAGGAAAGGGAGGTCATGGTCGATGTGTTTCCACTTAAAACCCAGCTGGGCTCTTTGCAGATCAACTCCACCAGCGTAGTCAAACCCTCTCTTCAGGAGCCACTGAAAAGACAAACAATGTTGCCAATGGCATTCAGAAAACAGAACCTCCTTGCTGGGAAGCACAGACTCAACCAAAGTACTTTACTGGGTTCTTTTTAATAAAGTCTTTGCCCCTCCTTTCCCAGAATGCCTCCCACCCAGGTTCCAGCAGCACTGGATATTGCTGTGAACTAGAGCGCCCCCTGGTGGCAGATCACTGCAAAGGCATGAGGGCCATCTTCCCAGCCTCCATGCCCACTGGAGCACTCAGCTGCACTGAAGATGAAAGTTACTTTACCCAAATCTTTATGCTTTTTTCCCACATTCCTATGGAGTTAAGCAAATCTTAGCATCTTCATCTCTCTCTTCTTTCTGATTTTTCTATCCAGCTTTTTCTCCATTTGGCCACTGCCTTGCTTGACCCACCTCAGTCCCCTTTTTGTTTGAAGGCTGAGTACTTAACCCAGCCAAGCCTTGGCTCCTAAAACTACCAAGAGTAGCTTTTGGGTCATTGATGGGAGGGGTTGTATTATTGGAGGTTTCAGAGGCCTGTAAGAAGAAAACCAACCCTAGGGACTAGGGCACTGAAACTACATTGGGTAAACCATCCCAGGCCCACTCTTCAGCTGACCTCAGGCTCCAAGATCCTAGGACCGACTAGAGAAGCTAACTGGTCAACCACTCTCACCTCTTCTGAAGAGGTGTGTGCCTGGGTAAACACAACCCATCCCCAGCAGACTTAGGTATGGATCCCTGTTTCAAGAGTTCGCTTCATTTTCTAATGAGCAATAAGAATTCAACTTTCTTGCTTGAGTCTCCGTCCCAACAAATTTTGGGGGAGGCAAATATTTCTTGAGCACCTCTCTGATCTTCCTCTGCCCTCTCTTCTCCCTCTTCATTCTGGCTGTCCAAATAGAGGGCGCAGGTTTGTGTGGTGGCCAGATCAGGGTGGGGTGGACACAGTCAGGGCTGAAAGGACAGGAATAACTGTAGGTACTTATCTCCCCCAGCTCTTATTCCAGTGTCAGCTAACAAAGAGATCTCTTGGAAACCTGAATATAACATAAATGCCTTCTCTTGAGACCATCCTACTTCCAGGATGGCAAATACGAGGCCTCCCTTCCATCCTACCCACCCACATACGGACACACAACTAAATGATCACAGCACTCAGCTGACATGCCCTCGCTGCTCCACAGCGAGCTCCAAACAGCCACTTCAAATCAGCTGGATTTGACAAATGAGATAAAACCTTCTCGCTGATCTTGGCCTATTTTAAAACATAAATGTAAACATAAATGTGTGATTTATTGTCATCTGGAACATTCACTATTCCAAATCTGAGTTCCAAATCTGCTTAACTATGGCCTTGTAGATGTCTCAAATCCCTCCCCATCCTTTTGAAAATGTGGGTGTCTTAGTTCCTTCCATATGTTCTTGAACGTAATCTCACCTCAGGGCCCTTGCACTTGCTTCCCTTCATGCCTGTCCCATTCTTACCCTGGAAATAAGGCAAAAGTGAATTACTGGAAAGTCCAGACTATTAAAATTCTTAATGAAATATACTTTTATTATTATTTTCAAATTCAGGGACACTCTCATTATTCAGCACTCAGACACTTAATCTCTCAATTCAATTTAATTCAATTCAACTGCCAAGAAAACCCACAAACCTAGAAGTAATCAAAGAGTCCTTCAGGCATCAGCAGCAATGACAATATCCCCAAATAGCCAAAAGCAGGAAATTTGCTGAGATTTGGTTATCTTGCTAACCAAAAGAAAGGGGGGCTTCACTGACTGTCAATGCCTATAAAGTGAAACTCTGCCAGCATCCAAATCAAGAAGAGCAGGAGGAAATAGATATCATAATAATTATATACTAGTAACATCAAACAACATTGACAACTAATATTTATTGAGAACTTATTAAATGACAGCCCCTACTCCAACTGCTTTACAGTTTACATAAGTAATCCATGTAACAACCAAATCAGATAGGTATTACTATTGCCCCCATTTTACAGATGAGGACACTGAGGCACAAAATACAGCAATTAAGGGGGAAAAAAAGAGAAAACAAAGGAACCAAATTTTAGATAGTTATGACTACAAAGGTTGAAATGACAATTTAGATTAGAAACACATTGTCAATCAAAGGAAATGACAACGGAGAACAGAGGTGGCCAAGAGTGGAAGAAAATTGAATGCATCAAGTACACAGAAAGCTCAGAGGAGGGACATTCAGTGTCCGGCCCCCTCGGTAATTCTAAGTGCATTGCTATTCTGTTGGACAGGTCAGTAATGAGTCTCTAACTCAGCCCTCTCCCATAAAACCTCCAGAGTGATTACTAAGGTGAGAGGGTACTCAATTTGTTTGAATTTTCATAAACCAATTATCCAGAATATTACTTGTCTAGAATTTCTCAGTGAGATGTGTTGACAACTCAAGTTATTGAGGAGCTGCTTTAAACTTTTGAATTCTTGTAACCAGTACATTTTATTTTATGCAAAGAATATCCTTAAAATGCCTTGAATGTTACTTGCTCTCAAGTAGTTTAAGCAATCTCCATAATTTTATTCTTGCCATTCACCTGCATTCCCTTTTCTTTTTTCAGTGTGAAGGTGGATTTCACATGGGAACATTTCTGCATGATCACCAGTTCTGAATGCAGGAGACTGGGTGTGTGTGTGCGTGTGTTTCTCCTGCAAACCTGGGCTGTCCAGAATCCTCTGACAAAAGCTGATATCAGCTCTTGCAAGCAGGAACCATCCTCAAAAGTGAATTTCCCCATTGCTCGGGAGAAAGCAGAGGCAGGGGGTGGGTGGTAATTTGGAGGTTTAGGGCGTGACAAGTGGACTTTTGCCACTCCTACATAAAATCTGTCAATGCTCAGCCTGGAATTGTAAGCAGGACAAGTGAAATTTTCTAGGTAGCCATGGTTCTTTCCAAGTTGTTCATACGGAGCTGATGGGATGCACAGGCTACAATTCCTGGGAAGTGTCCTAAACAATCCCCAAAAGAAACTCTTTTAGCCCTTACATCGTCAACGGCATGTTGAACATTCTTGCCCAGGACTGCTTTTTTCCCCCTCCAGATTTCTTTGAGTAACTTGTGAAGCAACTCTCAGTTATTATTTCTATTCATAAATTAGTCTCAGTTCTTCCCTTAATTTATAGTGTGGCCCCAAAGTACCCTATGTAAGCCAAGCCTCTCACCCACACATGTCACGAGTACTTCAATGTCAGGGCAGACCCCAAGCCTAAAATGTATCCGTTTGCTCTTGGAGGACAAGGGTAAGAGCAAACCGGGTCTGCAGTAAGACAGGATCTCTAAGGGCCACAGGGGCCCAGCTGGGCCTCGTCACTTTCATAGCACACTGGAGTCTCCTCTCCAATCACAAGCCAGGACTTAGGATTGGTCCTCCCACCATCACCACCCCACTGGAGCCAAATCAAGTCATGGATATTCAAAGTCTCGGTTGCCTCGTGGTGCCCACGTACACTGATGTTTCCAGGGGCTTATGTCCTCTTTTCAAACACCCTTCCCCTTGAGGACTGGAACTTGGGGTGTCACCACCCCTTCCAGTAGCAGATGGCCTTTGCCCTCAAACCTGCTTGTCCTCATCAGGAGGCCTAACAGAGACCAGAGAATCTAGCTCATTCTCCAGAGTGCTGCTGACTCAGCTGGGGATCCCCAAAGAATTCCAGCCTCCAAAAGACAGAGCCAGATGAAGTCCTGTGTTCAGGCTTGGTTTAGAGATCACGCCGGTGACGTTTTGCAGCATGACAACACTTTTGCCTATGACTTCGGTTGCCTAAGGTTAACAGTGGTTAAAGTTTGAGTTAGACGACTTAGGATGGATTTCTTTTCCCTTCCATTTACTTTTCTGTGAACACGAATTTTTCATGTGTACATATTACCTTCAGAAAGAAAAACAACTTTCCTTAGTAAAAAGAAATATATAGAGTTTAGATTTGCTATGAACTGATTCCCTGTGTGTTTTAAAGAGATGTTCAATGGTTTATTCCAAGTCTGTGTTATTTAAGAGTAGATATTTATATTTCATACATTGACCTATTTACTTGGAAGATCCGTGATTCAGCTTTGCGCATGTCCATCATCAGACTTGCTCCCCTCCATCCACCTGAGCGGGAGGGGCGGCACCATCTCTCCCTTTCCTGGCTGTCTGTCTGTCACCAGCAGGGCAAAGCACACAGGCCTCAGACTTGGCATGTTCTGTCCATAAAGCTCCCCATGGGAAATTCTGTAAGTTCATATTTTCCCTCATCCTGAGAGATGCACAAAGGCCAGACACAGTAGTTTCAGTTTTTCAGGTGAGAAAACCCAGCTACTGGGCGTGAAATCCCCTTGGATTTCCCAGTTCATGAAGTACTGACAGCAGGCTTTGTGTTCCCATCTTTTAAGACGGATCCCCCTGGGCTGTGATCATCTGATATGTTTCCCAAACTCCCTTGAGAGTCATCAAGGGTGGGCTCCATCAGCCGACAGGAGAGGGGCTGAAAACATACTTCATGAACGCTCACAAGTTAATCACCTTCCAAAATGAAATTACCCAAATGGATCACAAGATAAGCCTGGCAACAATTAGAGCTTGTTTCCTTTTGAGTCAATCACACTAGCAAAAATCTCACCTTTGTTGTACTTACCTGATGTGGCTGGAATGTTGCAGCCATCCTTCGTGTTGAGAGAAGAAAGGAGAGGAGAGGGGACCTTTTGGGTAAAAGATCCTCTCATCCCACCCACCTCCACAATGTGCCCCACCCCCACTGTACTCGCTGGCCACGCCTATCCACCCATTCAGTATGCAAATGATCTCTGGTGGGGCACTTTCTATGGCTCCCAGCTGGCTGCAAGGTTGCCTCATGCCAGCCCCTCCCTGCCCCCAAGCAGCCCACAGACTGCTGGAGGAGACTGACTGCCAAGGAAAGCAGAGGTTTCAGAACAGGGCAGTGGGTGCTTCAAGATAGACACAGGTGTGGTGGGAGCATAGGGTGATGCCTCCAAGTGAGACCCAGCCAGGTGTGCTTTCCAGTCATCCCAAAACGGCATGGAATGACACCCTCAAAAAATTGTTCATGGAATCCTTGAAGCATGGCTTTGCCTTCTAGCATTTTGTGTTAAATCCCCTTCCTTGGTATTATATCTCCATTTTTCAATTGTCCCATATGTCTATTGAGTTAAATTTGATAAGCCCATTAAGCAAGGCTTTCTAATCTTATGGGTTTTTATTGTGCTTTGAATGTGATTGCTTTTTAAAACATGAAATATTTTATTTGATCGGTCCATAATAGTGCATAAATAATCAATGGAAAACATCATCGTAAAAAGTTCTAAGACATGGGGGCATGCAAGCCCATTGTCAGGACAAGCCAGCACAGCATTACAAGAATGAATGAGAAGAAAATCGCCCGTTGCACGCCCTCATATTACCTTTCAAGGTAGTGCTTGAGCACACTCCCACTTATAATTAATAATATTAAAAACTAGTGCTACTTTAATACAAATCACAGTACTCAGAGCGCTTACAAGAAGTCTTCCTGCATCTGAGTTTGCCAGCAAACCTGTAAGTAGGTCGGGTTCTATCACTCACATTTTACAGATCAAGAAACTGAGGCTTGGATGAGCTGTCGATCTGCCTTTGGTGGGCTGAGCCCCGCCCCTCCCCTCTGCTCAGGGCGGCTGGCGCTCAGTGGCCAGAGCAGGCAGCCCAGCTTCTCCCGCTGCGCTGGGCCCGGAACGCTGCAGGGAGGAGTCGCCCCTTGGAGGGCAGGCGCTGGCGAGACTCGGGGCTCCCCGGGGGCGCTCGGGCCCCGCCCCGCAGGCTCAGCCGCTCAGCCCTTAGCACGCGGCGTTAGATAATCTCCGGGACAGCCAAGGCGCTTTTCCTGCCAAACCACAGGGAGGGACGAGGCCGATGGAGGCAGGGCGCTGGGAACTGTTTGTTGTTGCTTTTTCTGAATTAAAAGAAAACCGGGGAACAGAGCAAGAGAGGGAGCAAAGTTCAAGGGAGAATCTGGCGAGTCACCTTGGGCAGACCCCTGGACCACTTCCAGAACTCTCTCTTGGAAAGGGTGAGGCTGCAGAGTGTGTGATGAGCGCTCAGTGAGTATTCATTGTGGATGATGGATGACTGGCCTGGAATCCTTCCACACCACAAATTTGTTCCTCTGTACACCCAGGCAACCGAGAAGCCAAAAGAGGTGGGGGGATCGGGGTGCTGCCTAAACGGCACTTTCACTCTGCTGCTGGCACCGGAGCTTCTCCAGCTCTGAGCCCCGCCCTCCCACATCCTCTTGGACTCTTCCTTCCCCCGCTCAGACCGACGGGTCCCTAGAAGCAGAGCTCAGAGTGAAATTTCCTCTCCATGCACGCTCTCAGCCCAACCTCCCCAGGCAGTGATCTGGGCAAGAGTCTTCTGGCTAGAACTAGCGAGGACAGCCTCTCTGCCTCCCTGCCTCCAGCCTCCTTCCCTTCCCCCGCCAGCCACGGCACAGCTGCCAGAATCGCGTTTCCGTTGCCTGATTTTGATCTTGTAACATCCCCACGTGGAAGATCGGATTCAGTCCCAGTGGCCTTATATGTCAAGTCTCAGTCTTTAACCATGCATTCAGATCCTCCTCCACAGCTCCCCATCTTGCCTGCCCCACCTCGAGGCCCTCTCTCCAAACTCTTCCAATGCAGAACTGCTCCAATTATGCAAAACTTTATAGCCACTCCCTCCCCTGTCCCACCACTTAGTCATTTGGTCAGTATTTATTGAGCATCTACAAAGTGACAACACTGAACTATGGGCTGCAAATACAATAAAGAACAAGAAAAAAAATCACCTCCGCCCTCACGGACTGTAGGGTCAAGTGAGCAAGACAGTTAAGAAAGAAAATTTTCTTGGACTTCCCTGGCGGCTCAGTGGTTAAGAATCCACCTGCCAATGCAGGGTACACGGGTTCGGGAAGATCCCACATGCTGCGGAGCAGCTAAACCCACACACCACAACTACTGAGCCTGTGTGCCACAACTACTGAAGCCTGCGCCCTAGAGCCCTGTGCTCCGCAATAAGAGAAGCCACCGCAATGAGAAGCCTGCACAACGAAGAATAGCCCCCGCTCGCTGCAACTAGAGTAAGCCGGTGTGCACCAATGAAGACCCAACGCAGCCAAAATATACATATATATATATAAAGTCACTACAGAGTTTAAAAAAAAAAAAGAAATGAAATTTTCTTGCTCCCAATTGCTACTGAAACGACATAGCTCATAGTTAAACCTGAGCACAGCTATGTAAAATAAACCATTAAACAGACATGCACAGATGAATGACTGAAAGGAAATACACCAATATAGTTGTCCCTGGACAGCTAAGTATCCAGATTAGGGTAACTATCTCCTTCCTCTGCTTTTAGATAGTTTCCAAGATTTTAATACTGATCACATATTCATTTTATAATAAAGAAACAAACTGTTTTGTGATAACAGTTATCAAAAAGTAAAAAATTACCTTCTCTGTCATTTCTTTTAAGAAAGTTTTGCAACTACAGAAAGCATAAATAAGAAAATAAAAATCATCCACAATTCCAATATTAACATATAATAAATATCATTTTATTTTATTATGATCTAACCACTGTTCTGTATTTTTCCGAAAATTAGACTCACATTGTGCACAATGTCTCATAACCTATTGTTTACTTAGCATAACATAGTATACATTGTTTTCCATGACATCGAAGTGTTCCACAGCGTCGTTTTTCACGTCTTTGTAATATATGACATATGAACCGTAATTGGTTTAATCAATCCTTATACATAAATCATGGTGTTTGTCCCTAAAAAGCGAGAAAATTGTGGAGGTTGGAAATAGGCTTTTGGATCACTCAGATGTGGATTCAAATCCTGGCTTTACCACTTGTTCACTATAACTTTAGGCAAATTAACTAACTTTTCATAGATGTCATTCTTCTCACACACAGCATGGTGATAATAGTATCTTCCATATAGGGTTATTGTGAGAACAAAATAAAAATTATTATTTAAATAAAGAATAAATTATAACAAAATAATTGCTTTGATCATGCCTGCACCTAGGTAGTTGTTAACTCTGATTATTTCCTTGGAATACATTCCTAGAAGTAGAACTTTCCGGTGAAGTGGTTTGACCATTTTGAAGTTTTGTGAGGCTACTGCCAGGTTGCACTTTTTTAAAAAAGTGTATAAATTTCATTTAAAGGAAGGAGGAAGCACGGAGAAATTTTTAAAAATTGAACTTGCCTTGAGCCCTGTGTGCCAGTGCTGTCACAGGTGCATTCAGGAACAGGGACAGAAGCGAACCCTCCCAACCTTTCAAATGTTATCATCTGGCTGCTCCCCAGCCTTCTCTCCACAAGCTCCCTCCCTCTCCTAAAAGTTTCCTCCTCCGTGGGGTATTCCTAGACAGATCCTCTACGGCTTCCTCCAGGGAACCCTTCTTTAAGACCCTTCTCTACTGAACACTTGGCTCCTTCACCGTGTGTTCCTTGAGATTTTTGCAATCTCTGCCACATGCTCCCACCGTCTCCTCCATCAGACTGTAAACTTCTGAGGCCCAAAACCAAAACTAAGCTAGGAAAATGAACTCGCTTTGAGCTCTTTGGTTAACCATTTGCTGTTTTGGAAGAGAATAAATTGTCCCCAAGTCAGAAGTATTCAAGATCTGAATACACGAAAATGCCATACTTAAAGATGCTACATCACAGGTAGAAAATGGGGGCTGCAGCAGGGGCTGGGCCCTTCCAGAGGTCACACATAAGCCATAGAGCCCCCTCTATCGACATTCCCAGTCACTCTGCATTCCTCCTACCATGGGCCACCTCCCACCAGTTTGCATGCTTTATGGCTCAGCCTGAGCCCTGTGTTATCCACCGCGCTATCTCAATTTGAAAAATCTTGCCCTTGACTCTTGCTTTCATGCAGCCTGCTGCCCTGCTATCTGTCCAGATCGTTTCTCCCCTTGGACACAACACTCCCACCCACCACCCTTCCTTGAACTGGGGGAGATAACAGAATCTGTGCCCACCCCGGCATTCCTGCGCATCTCAGACATGAAAGCAGTTGTGAAGCACGCGGAATCCTCCCCGATTTATTTCTTTTTACCTTACATCCCTTCCACTTTGATGTCAGGAGAATATCTGAAAGAAAAGAATCTAACCTGACCTACTACCCCGGAATGCCAAGATAAACAATTACCGGGCCGCCGATGAAGCACAGTCAGCAGATGGCGGACGAGGATGCGCTGGACGAGGATGGGATTGTTTTCTGAACTCCCGTTCCACCTCAGGGCTGACCAGCAGGACCTTTGGCTGGAAGCTCCCAGAGCTCCCCACTTACTGAGGTCCAGGGTCCTACAATCCATCCAGAGAGGGAGAGGCTCCTGTCTATCCCTCAGATCCTCAAGCTCTTAGCAGGGCTCAGCGAGAGCCCTGGAAACTTCCCAGAAGTAAAGTAGATTAAAAAACACTGAGCATTGTAAGGCTGGGTGGTGGAGTGGGGTGGGTAGAAGAGAGGAGGGTGGGGAGGGTATCTGCCCTCCTCCCACACCAGCCACTGAGTCATGCTAAAATGCCTCCGGGAGACACTGAGGGTCTTCGTGGAGCTCCACTCTCTCCTGCCGGGACCCCAGGGCCTGCCATGACCAGAATCTCCCCAGTTGCTTATGGCATCCGTGCCCCTTTGTACAGCAGAGTGGTGTTGGATGATGAAGGTCTGTGTGGGCTTTGAAAAGGGCTATATTTTGGTGCATCAGAATTTGAGCC
>NW_021146675.1:0-5736 GCF_002837175.3 Physeter macrocephalus
CGGGCGTCTGCTCTGCACGTCTGTGCCCCAACCTCCTCTCCTTATAAGACCACCAATCACACTGGGTCAGGGCCCACCCACATGACCTCATAATCACCTCTTTAAAGGCCCTTTTCCCAAATAGAGTCACATTCTGAGGTACTGGGGGCTAGGACTCCCACATATGAATTTTGGGGATACAATTCAGCCTGTGACAGAGGTAGCTGATTTCAGACATAGACATACCTAGAACTTTCCACAAAAGGACAAAAGATAGCAAACCCAGAGGTGACCAGCTTGGCGTTTCTGGTCCTCCTGGGAATGAAGAGCCGGGTTACGCCTCGGTCAGAAGTCCAGTCCGTGGGCTCACTGGTTCCTCCTTTGCTCCAGGAGACCAGACTCAGCCGGATGCTGCCTTCACCTGTAAAGTTAAACCCAATCTGCCTCAAGCAAAGCTAAGACGAGGCAGCCTGCTTTCCAGAACTGACCGGTCCCCAGCGCAGGTAATCCTCTAGGGTGAACTGACCTCCTGCCTGAGCAAATTTTCCCACCGCTTCTCATGTGCCCGATGGTCCCCTGAACCCCTAAACTCTACGAGGTTCTGGGAAAGAGGACGGGGCCAGACTCGGCAGAGGCCCCGGGTCCAGCACCACGGGCCAGCGTGGGGCTCTGGGACCATCAGTGTACCTCGCGTCCACGACAGGTCAAATACGGGTCGAGCAGGAAGACACCTGAGAACGTTAACTGATATGTGTCCCCACATTTCCTGTTCCCAAAGTGCCTGCCCCTTGTCCTGGTCGATTATGCTTCAGGAGGGAGATAAGGCTGCAAAAGGCGGAGAACAAAATAGGACAATTATCGGCTCTTGAGTTGGAAGAAACCGTGATCCTAGGCAAAGATGAAATATTTAGGACACTGAATAGACCTCAGTTTTCCTGACCCCCCCATGCCCATGTCCACCCACCTAAGAGTAGGTGGATCCTATATGCCAGGAGGTTGGGCAGGGGAGCTGGAGGGGGCTGGAGGTGGTAGATGCTAGAGGGTCCTGAGACGCTCCCCTCGGCCCCGAGCCCAGTCTCTGGGTCACACCAGGAGCCAGCGTGATCCTAGAGAGGAGATCTGAGAGGTGAGTGTGTGCTGTTTAGGTGGCCTCGTGGCCTCTCCTGGTGTGGCCCACGGACATCCCCCGTGGGGTGTGCAGGAGGTGGGCACTCCTCCCTTCCTTCCTTCCTTCCCTCCTTCCCTCCTTTTTCTTCCTGGCAAAGACAGGTTGGCCTGGTGTGGGGCAGAGGAATTTTCAGACAATACATACTGAGTCTTGAGCCACAGTTGATCTCTTACCGTATTATTTTAAAACACTTTGTAGAGACTGCACTAGTGTCATTATTTTTCTAACGCCTTTCCTTATAATTCTATACAATTATAGAACAATTAAGAATTGTTATAATAATAATACTAGTTGTCTTGGGACAGTGGAACTGGGAAGATGAGGGAGGGGTTTGGAGGAGACTTGTCACTATAAATAATTTGGTACTTTCAAATTTTGAACAAAGTCCATGCATTACGACATACACCGGTCAGTCATTTGACTGCGTAACAAAGAGCCCCAGATCTTAGTGGCTGACAACAGTAGCGCTTTCTTTCTCACACTGAGTGCCCTGGACAGCTCTGCCTCAGGCTGCCGGCCAGCTGGGCTCTGGATCCCAGGCAGGCTGAGGTCTCTTGGAAGGGACGGTAGTTCTCTGGGGCATGGGTTTGCGTGGCGTGTACTTGGCTCAAAGGCCAAGCGAGTCCTGTGCCTCGCAGCCCATCAGCAGAAGCAAGCCAAGCATGGGGGAGCTGGAGGGCCGCCCCCCACTCTCAGACTGCAGGTCATGTGGCAGAGAGATGGAGAGAGGGAGGGAGCTTGCCAAGCCAGCGTCCCATGCCACACCCGAAATAAAGAGCGGGGAAGGAATAAAGAGTAAAAAAGATTCAGTAAACCAACTTCAATATTAATAATAAATCATTGATGCTGACATTTCTGAGTTCTTGTCATGAGCCAGGCATTACTAGCTGTGGTTGCTTCATTGATGAACACTTTGACCACCCCCATTAACAACAGCCTCTGTGATGTTGTCACTATTTTAAAACGCGTGAGGCTAGGTGTTTAATGGAATTACTAGCTGTGGTTGCTTCATTGATGAACACTTTGACCACCCCCATTAACAACAGCCTCTGTGATGTTGTCACTATTTTAAAACGCGTGAGGCTAGGTGTTTAATGGAATTCAGGGCACAACTATGTCATCAATAGCTTATAAATGGATGTAAGGAAAAATACACCAGCAAGGTAGCTCATCCTTTTAACCTTTACCCTTGTTGATTTAAGATTTGGAACCAAGACGTAGATAGAAATGATTCATGAAATCGCTCCGCTGACAGAGCATCATTCAGCGTATGTAGTCAATGGCTCATTGTTGTAACCTAACCGATGCGACGTGATGTCCTGATCGTGCAACTTTTCAGGCGAAGGAACCGTGGAGAGGACTGTGGCCATCTCAGGCCCAGGCTGACAGCAGCAGCACATGCAGAAAATGCACCTGGGAGACACCGACGCATTTAACTCCCCCCACTGAAGCTGTTCCGGCTGCCTGGGGCCCACGGGCGGCCACTGACCTTCGTCCTTCCCTTTCACTCTTCCCGGGCCCCCAGGATGCCAGAGTCCCCATCGCCTAGGATGCTACGTGCACCTCTGCTTCCCTCTCCTTTGGAGGGCACTCACGGAAGCAGAGAGGGAGGGGTTGGGGCCAGATGCTGCAGCCATGCAGGGTAAGTTCTAGAGACCTGCCGGCTGTGTTCTTAACAACACGGTGCCGTGCTCTTTTCAAAGTGTGTGAATACAAGTATGTAGATCCCATGTTACATGTTCTTCGTGTGCACCATACATGCCACACACTCACAGGCGTGCGTGTGCACACACACACGCCACACACTTACCTACACACACACCGCTCGCATCACGCATACATACACACACACACACACACCACACATCCATAATTTTAGTGAAATCCAACTGATTCTTTTGCAGAGGAACAGAGCTAAATCCTACAACTTTCTGTGAGCTGACGCCTGAAACTCTCCATTCAGACTTTTGCACGCTGTGGGAAGATTACAAAGTAGGCAAATTTTATTTTCACCCCGACCTCCGCTTTACATACACACCGCTGGGGCTCCCCAGGCTCCTCGCCAGCGCGCCCACATCTGTCCGCTCCTGGTCTGCTCTGTGTCGCGCCCGGGGAGCTGATACACCCACACGTGCGAGAGGCGGCAGGGGGCCTCCCTGCCTAAGGCTCAAACTGTCGCCTGGAGAGTTAACGCCCAGCGTCCCACAGAGAGGGGCACGGAAGCAGGATTGTCAGGGTGCATTTCTAAAGGAGGAGCGCTTTCCAAGTTATCTCCCATTCTACTAACCAGGCGGCCTCCTGAGCGCCACCCGGGCCCCGAGCTCCTCCACCTTGAACGTGCCCGTGCGGGGCTGAGATGCCACTCAGGGCAGAGTCTGCTCAGCGGCCGCAGGGCGAGCCCCTCGGCGTCTGGAAGACTCTACGGCCTGCAGGGGGTCGTCCGGATGTGCCGTTGGTCAGGGCAGATGTCCAAAAGCTGCGGGCCGGACAGCGGTCGGATGCCCAGCGGAGCTGGGGACTCCCGGTGGTCAGAGGCTCCAAACGCGCTGCCAAGCGACTCCCGGCCGGGCCTGGTGGGGCTGGGCGGTCACTCCTGGTGCCCAGGCCCCGTCGGTACCTGGGGCTGCATCTCACAGGGCAGAGGCAGGAGAAGAGCGTCTAGTGCAGGAGCCGCACGGACACAAGCTCGCTAAGCGCCGTCGACGCGAGCTCCCCCGTCAGCCCGCGGGTCACCTGTACGCGAACGAGTTCAGAGCCCACCTCGCGATGCGGGAGTCTCCGCACCCAGGTCCCTCCCCGCTGTCCTCTGACAGCTCCGCCCTCCTCCCCACCTGAGTGTGCGAGGGCGCCCACGGGGCCCGCTGCGCGTCCACCGGTGCCGAGCGAGGGACGGGGCAGGTGCGCGGAGCACTGCCTTCGGGGCACCAGCACTGAATGCCGCCCCGTGGAAGAGACGTCACCTGGTCCGCGGACGGGCCGACAGCAGCCCCCTGGCTTGTCACGCACGTCAAGTGCAGGGACCGCGCCGCCCTCTGCTGTTTGCCGGGCGCGGTCCGCCTGCACCCAGTGCCCTCCCTACACAGCTCCGTCCGCCGGGCGTCTCCCTGCAGGCGCAGGAGCCTGGCTCCGAGAGCGTCACGCCTTCTACAAGACCCCTCAGAGTGCAGATCTCCGGTTTCTTCCTGATGGGAGAAAATCTGAGTGTGAAAGAAGGCTTTGAGGACTTCCCTGGTGGTCCAGTGGCTAAGACTGCGCGCTCCCGGCGCAGGGGGCCCAGGTTCGGATCCTGGTCAGGGAACTAGATCCCGCACGCCGCAACTAAAAGATCCCAAGTGCCGCAACTAAGACCTGACGCAGCCAAGTAAATACACAAATATTTAAAAAAATAAATAAACAACTTTGATGGGCCAGCCAGAAGAAAAGTGGGGAGAAATTTGCTTTGGGGCACATCTGGGCACCAAATATGCCCTCGCCCTCTCCTGCCCGTGCAGCAAGCACCTGCGCACAGTAGGGCACACGCTTCACTCCTGGGGCCCGGGGGCCCGCGTGGACCTGGAGGGAAGGGAAAGGTGTTAGAGTCACGAGGCGCGTCGGGCCAGGGAATGGAGTCCCGTCCCCAGAGCCCTCTGGACCCCGGCCCGTTATGGGGGCCACGGTCACGGTGCCCGGGGCTGACACAGGCCTTGGGGCTGGGAGAGCCTGGCTTCAAATCCCGCCCTGCTGTGCGGCCTCTCTGGGTCCTAGTTTTCACCTCTAAATGGGTGTGATGATACCACCCACGGCGCTCCTGGGAGATAAATAACATCGCTTGTGTGAGGGCCTGCACGCCAGGGTGACGACGGTCTCGCTGTTGCGGTGACTGCTGTCTGGCTGCCCCTACGCCGCTCCTGCAATTCAGGGCCACTTGTAAGGCTAAGACTGAGGCCTGGCCGGGCTCAGGTCTGATGGGCCCGTGGCCGGGCTGGGGCAGGCATGGCAGGGGGGTGGCAAGGAGAGCCTTATCTGTGGGGCATCTGCTGGGACCAGAGGGACCAGAGGGAGAGAGACAGAGGCAGCGCCACATCAGAGGGCCGTGCGGGGCTGGAGAGGTTGGCGCCTCTACGACCCAGGCACTGTTCTAACACCCTCATGTGTTTTAACCCATTTCGTCCCCCAAACACGTGGGCAGACGCTATTACCATCACCCGCTCGCAGCGGCACAGGGGCTCCGTAGCTGAGGCACAGCAGGGAGTTCCCTGGGGAGAAGCCCTGTGTAGCGGGGCCCTGAGCCGCCCCAGAGCCCAAGGCCTGTGTCCGGCCCGCACCCTCGGCCCCGGCTGCAGCCACAAAAGAGAGCCCGGGTCGCCGTCAGGGCCCCAGAGGCAGAGGCCTCGCCCGGCATTGTTAGGCCAGAAACGATGGACCGGGCACAGCCTCATCCGCTTGCCTGTCTCTATCCCATTCCATAAATATTCATCAAACTCTAGCTGGGAGTGAAGCCCGGGCGGGCGGCCCCCCCACTTTAGCACTCTCCCCCCGGGCGGCCCTCCCCACTTTCTCACCCTCCCCCCGGGCGGCCCCCCCCACTTTAGCACCCTCCCCCCGGGCGG
>NW_021146675.1:6041-25000 GCF_002837175.3 Physeter macrocephalus
ACTTTAGCACCTCCCCCTGGGTGGCCGTGCTCCCCAGGGTCCCTGGAGATAACGAGGTCACTTGCTCTTTCTAACGGTGACGCAGCGAGAATCAGAATTCACTTTGCTCTTCAATAAGCAGCCAAGAAGGGGCGGGGAGCGGGAGATCCAGCTGGATAACGACAAGCTTGACATTTTAGACGGAAAAAACAAGCCGAGAAAGGGCTCCCGTGTGTCAGGGCCGTCGCTCCTGGGCCTGCTGTGTGGCCGTGTGGGAAGCCGGGGGACGGAGGGCTTAGAAGCAGTCGCAGCCCCACGCGGGTCCGGCTCTGTCCATCTTCCCGGAACACTTCCTTGCCAGCCCACTGCCGCTTCCCCCAGCTCCCCGCTCCCAGAGCCCGGGCAGTGGGCAAAGGAGGGATCCAGGCCGGCGAGGGCTCAGCGCTCCCCCCGCAAGCAGCCGTCCCAGGAAACCGCCGGGAGGTAGAGGAATGTGGGCCTGGCCGCCGCTCGCGCTCTCGGCGCTGAGAGCCTCACGCAGGACACAGGAAAGACGCTTCTGGCCCTGGGCCTGGTCCTGGAGCGCGGGGGCCGGGCCGCCGTGGCCCTCTTCCCACACGTCACCCACGTGGCCTTGGGTCGGGGCCGCTCGGGCCAGCCTCTCTTCCCGCCGGGCGAGCCCCTCTGCAGGGAGAGTGGGTGACACGCCCCGTGCCAAGTGTCACTGGGCACAGGGTCGTGGCCACAGCTGTCTTGTGAGGCCAATGACAGCGCCCAGAGACATCCGTGGGAGCGCTCCTCAGACCGAAACGGGGTGATGGGCCATCGTATTCGTGTTCTTGGCGACCCCTTGAGTGCAGCTTGCGCGTAGCCACGACTGTTTGGGAGAAATCGGGACTGGGCGGAACTCTGACCATGTTTCCTGGAAAAAAATGCCTTCTCTTTTCTGCAGTCCTTCCACCAACTTGGAAGACTAGTAGGGCCAAACAGAGGCCTGGGCCAAGGATCTTCTGAGCGATATTCAGAGAATAAAGTCTTTACTGAGAAGCAGGGACACAGAAGCGGAGCCCGAGAGGAGAGCTCAGTCCATCCCAGGTCTGTGCTGATGCCACATGTACCTCCTGTCGGTCACTTAACCTCGTGGCCACCATTTCCCCATCTGCAGAGAGAGGCGATGCCCTGGGGATTGTTTGGAGACCCACAGAATGAGAACAGGACCCGAACAACAAATGTCTCTCCTGTGACCACACTTCAGCAGAGCTTTTGAATGCAAACCATGAGTTCTCGTGCCCCCAAAGCACAGTGTCTGGCCAGTGACGCAGACAATAGTTGCTCCCAGAATTCAGAAAGTACAGCCAGCGTGGCGGGCTCAGCTGCCCAGGTGAGGGCCAGTGTCCAGGCCGGGACAGGGAGGGCTCTGGACCTCGTGGTTTCGGGGCAAGTTCTGGTACAAGAGGATACACTACAGCCCAGTCTCCATCCCAAACCCTGGGCCTGCGCTTGGGTCATGATGTCCTATCTGCCACCAACAACAGTGACACAGGGATTCTCGGGGAGAGGACAGTTAGCATGAATGGCCCGGGGCTCCGCACTGAAATAAACATGGGTTTGCAGGGGTGGGGTGGGCTTGAGGCAGGGCAGGAACCTCACCGGGGAGGTCTCCAAACAGTCCCTGTTGGCCCATTGAGGGAACAAACGGCCCCTGGATCATCGCAATCAGCCCTGAGGAGTTGGGCCTCCACCTGTCCGCCTTTGGAGAGTGACTGAGTCAGTGCAGGCACCGTTTGTCATGTGGTGAAGGTTAATGGGAGTTTGCAAAAGGCATCCAGATGGCGGCATTTGGCCCCAGGAACATCCAAGTTTAGGGAAACTTTTGACCATCATAAAAAAGGTAACAGGAAAAACAAAACAAAACAGACACCCTGAAGCCAGAAGCGATGTATCGTGTCTGCATGTGCGTTACTCCGGTTCTTATGCCGAGATGCAAATCTCTCTTAATCACTTAAACAACGTGCTTTACTCAGTCCTTCCTCTGAGAACTGCAGGTTTCTTAGCAAATGTGCTTGAATAAACCCTGTTAACACTACCCCAGGCACCAGGGCGGTGGCATGAGGGAGTGATGTAGATGTGACAGCCATCCTGACAGCAGACTGGGAAATTAAACATTTCCAGACGGCTCTTTCCAGGAACTGTGCACTAACCCAGTGCGATCACCAAGTGATTCAGGTAAACACACCTTCTTTCCCCTTTAAAAGCTACAGAGGGGGCTTCCCTGGTGGCGCAGTGGTTGAGGGTCCGCCTGCCGGTGCAGGGGATGCCGGTTCGTGCCCCGGTCCAGGAAGATCCCACATGTGGTGGGGCGGCTGGGCCCGTGAGCCATGGCCGCTGAGCCTGTGCTCTGCAACGGGAGAGGCCACAGCAGTGAGAGGCCCGCGTACCGCAAAAAAAAAAAAAAAAAAAAGCTACAGAGAATAAATTTCAGAGAATCTGGAGTTTATCTAACCCAAACTACCTTATTTTATGCTTTGCCCAAGGTCCCACCACCAATGAGAGAAGCAAAGCTTCTAGCCCGTATTTCTGGGTCCTGCCTCTTTGCAACACATACATTTTGTGCTTAGATTCAGAGCAATTGGAATAATCCCCTCGCTGTTCTGTTTCTAGCCTCCCAGAGCACATGAGTTCCCTGGTGGTTCCAACAAATCTCTGCATAGAGAGATAGAAGATAGGTAGGTAGATAGATAGATAGATAGACAGATAGATAGGTAGATAGATAGATATAGGCAGATGGATAGACATACACTCACAAATATAGCCTATGTATCAATAAATGTATACAGGACAATATTAGTGTACATGTTTGGGTCTGTATCTGTGTGCCTGTACTTTATGAAAGACATGTTTTGGGGGCAGATTGCTAGTTTTAGCAAAACTCCCAAAGTTTTGTCAAAGTAAACAAGTTATCCATGGGTCAAAGTAGGAAATCCATTTTTAGACGCTGGCTCTTCACCTCTGGTTTTCTACAATATCTATAATCACTACAGGTATCTAGCATTGAACACCTTCAAACTGAAGCGTTATGAAAAACAATTTATCTTTCTCAGGGGTATTTATATTAACAGAAATGAATTACTTAAATCCAAGAAAACAGTGCCTATGGTAGAAGTGCCAATGTTAATACACATATATTTTCTATCAAGCAATCCATCCATCCATCCATCCATCTTCAACTCAATCAATACTGTATTTATTGAGTTATTGTTTTGTACCAGGAACTCTTCTAGGTATAGTAACAAAAGTTTCTGCCTTTATAGACGATTCATTCCAGATGCGTATCTTTTTATTAAGCAGATTACAAAGCATTTTTACATTCATTGCTTTAGGAGAAG
Source organism: Physeter macrocephalus (assembly GCF_002837175.3). Lineage (NCBI taxonomy): Eukaryota > Metazoa > Chordata > Mammalia > Artiodactyla > Physeteridae > Physeter > Physeter macrocephalus. Next base: position 9,407 of record NW_021146675.1, read on the forward strand.
CAACAAATATGTGGGTATATTAGTCAACAATTGTCATAGTAATGCTGGGTAACAAGCCATCCCAAAACTCAGTGTTTTCCAAGAACAAACATTGTTTTTCACTCTCATGAGTGTCTAGGTCACCAGTGGCTCAGTTGGTCTACACTGGGCTCAGCTGGTTGTCTGGGTAGCTTGGCTGCAAGCTGTGAGTTTAATTTCTTTCTGTCCCACATGCTATTCTGGGGCTGCAGCTGAAGGACAGCAGCTGACCGGGGTGTGTTCCTTTCATGCTAGAGCTCGAGACAGTGGGGACCCCTGAAGCCTCCTCCTAAACCCGGCACACTGACACCTCTGCCCACATCCCTGGCAGGCAAGCCCCATGGCCATGCCCAACACCAGTGGGCCAGGACACATAGTCAGACCCTCCTGGGAGGCCCCGCAAAGTCATGAGATCTAAAGCTCTTTTATAGGTGACAGAAGAATGGGGACTGATTATCCAACCTCCCACATCTGGAAAAGGGATAATGTCCCTATTTCACAGAGGAGGAAACTGAGTCTCACAGAGGTGAGTGGTTTGTTCAAGCCCACATCACCGTTCCCGTGACAACCAGGCCTCTTGGCTCCTAGGTCAGTGCTCTTTGGTTACTGCACTCTTTCAGCTATGTAACCTGGGCAACTTTCATTCACACCGAACAGGCTAGCCTATCCAGGCTTATGGATTCTAGAAGGCCGAGTCAGGCTGACAAAGCTCATGCCAACAGCACTTGCTTATTCCCATCTCTGGTCGCTCGGGACCCTGCCTGATGTATCTTGTGAGTCACTTAACTGCTAGGTATCTCAGAGGAGGGGGTCACAGGGCCATGAACCGCTGGGTAGAAATATGGGTTTGCATATACCACAGACCCACCTCATCCCCAGGGCAGGGTGGTAGTAAAAACAGAGAACCAAACACTTCAACATGCGCCTTCACTAAAAGGTACAAATTGGAAGCCAACACAAGGTGTTTGAGGTGCTAAGATGATGCCTTAATACCCACATTGCTCTTCTTGCTATAATCCTCTAGGAAAGGATCAAGGCATCTGTCAAGAGACATTAACCTTGAAACACAGCAGCCTCGAGGACGTTATTAACATGTTTGTCTCCCAAGGGCCATGTTGATACCCTGGTGTCCAGGCCCAAGGGGAGAAGGCGTTTCTGTCATCTGATGCTCTGCTTCCATCCCTGAACTCCACCTTTGTCTGCGTTCTCCTTGCTCTAGATTGAGAGACAGGGTCGCAGGTCTCTGCTCAGAGGACGCTATGGACATGGGGTGCCCACTCCCTGCCTGCGTGATTACACAGCTCTCCTGCAGGTCTCTCTACCCCTCCCCTCCTCTCCTGCCTTTCCATCCTGTGTTTTTCCGGCTGAATTCCTCATACATGTCAAGGACATTTTCTGTTGTACTGCTAATGGTAAACAACCTTAAAAATGTCTTTAAAGGTAAATACATTCTAGCTGATGAGTAAGATCTCACCCATCCATTCACCAGGTAAATTTCCAGCTTCAGAGAGGAAGCCAAAAATACAACTTTAAAAACTGAAAACAGATCCTAAAGCATGTTGGGACCAGGTTACTTTGGAAGCAGTGAACTGCGGGTAAAGGTAGTGAGCAGGTGTGGTGCTCGAGAAGATGCCCCAGCATCACTTCCTATGTGGGGTTAGCGGACCCACACAGAACATGACGGCATTTTCTCAGTTCCTTGATTATACAGTTTCTTCTGGTCTCCGTACAAACTGCCCTTGCACTTGATTTCGGACGTGTTAATCACTTGAAATAATTAGCTTCTTATATTTTTATGTTGTTTAAAGAAACCAGAAAGCTTTAATTATTCAAATTCCAACTCAATTGGCTTTCACATTTGTCTTTCAGATGTGGCTATGCCCTAGTCTGATCATTTTAAGGAGTCATATGTTGTCTTTGGTGGGTTAGCAAATGTGCTGAGGTATAATTTTATTTTTTGCTGGAAGATATACAATTATCTATATGAATAGGATTGTGGTAAATGTAAATGGAGTAGATAGGGCATTTTATGAGTACACATTCTTTGCCAAAGCCACTCCATACATTTGTACAATTACGTACATTATCAAATGATTAATTTATAGGGCATGATTATAGACTCAGATCAATTGTGACTCCAAGAATGACACCCCCCCCCCAAAATGGCAGAGGCTCCAGTGGGTAAACCTCAGGTCCAGTTGTTTCTCTTTCTAGAATCAATCATATCCTTTTGATGGTTATGAGAGTTGTTTTAAGGTTGGGGCGCAGGCTCAGCGGCCACGGCTCACGGGCCCAGCCGCTCCGCGGCATGTGGGATCCTCCCGGACCGGGGCACGAACCCGCGTCCCCTGCATCGGCAGGCGGACTCTCAACCACTGTGCCACCAGGGAAGCCCCAATCATATCATTTTGATGGTTATGAGAGTTGTTTTAAGGTTGGGAATTAGAAATCAAGCTATACTACTACTCAGGCCCATTTCCTAAAGTAAACCACAGTTGATAGGTGTGGGCTGCATACGCTTTGATATTCAGATAGAGTTAGTAACTGTAAATATTTGGAAAATGAATCGGCCTCTATTCCAAAGTAACCAAACCAATCTTTCCTTAAGTATTGAGAACGCTATGAGACAAAGACCCCAAAATACCCCAGATTGATCAACAAGGACTCTAGGGATATTCCTTTCCTGAAAACAATTCTCAGCATTTCAAAGGCTGGGAAATCTTAGCCATGAGACCTGTAGTTTCAAGGTCTGGTTCCTAATCCCCTAACCTGGCTTATTCGTGAAATGGAAAGGAGCCAAATGCATGAATTCACGTGGTATAGCCAGGTCTCATTCATTTTCTCTAAGAGGTAATTACACTAAGAATGGAAAAAAACCAGAAATTCTATAGCAGAGTTTTCAAGAAAGGTGTTGGTTTTAAAGCATGTTTGCTCCTCTTGGTGTGAGCTGCACTTGGTGGTTTGCTTTTCACATGTGGAATATGGCGGAGGTGACTGCATATCAGCCCCCTGACTGATCACAAAGGCACGTGACTTCCTCCTCACTCTTTCTGGGAACACTCACTTGGGGGCAGGCCAGTGCCATGTCATGAAGATATGCAAGCATCCCGATGGGGAGGCCCGTGTGTGAGGAATGGAAGCTGTGTGAGGCACCATCTTGGAAGTAGACCCTCCAGCCCCTGTCGCACCTTCAGGTGAAGGGGCCCCGGCCAACACCTTGACTGCAACCTCAGCGGAGACTCTGAGCCACACACCAAGCCACTTCCAAATTCCTCACCCACCAACACTGAGACGGTAAGCATTGATTTATTTAAGCTGCAAAATTTGGGGTAATTTGTCATGCAGCAGCAGGTGACTAACACAGAAAGGAGAGAAGTATTCCTTGTCCCATCTTCCCTGACCCTGCAGGTGAGGACGAGGGTGTGGAAAAAGTGAGTGTTTAGTTACTTGAAAATTGGCTAGAAAATAAGATGTTTCTTTCCCTTGGGTAGGTACATATTACTTAATACATCTGTGAATCTTCTTCACTTTGTATTATTTTAGAAATTCCAGAATTGGACAGTGAGAGCCAGAACTAGGGTAAACAGGCAGAGCTGGCACAATATACACAAGCACCGGGCACTTTTAGTACCTCCCACATTCCCATCTTCCTCACTGTGTCTTCCTTCAGATCTTGCCCAAAATTTCAGGAGTAGACCCTTGAACTAGAAGATAATGAAACCCATCAGGTTAAGATTTTTTTTCTGTTAATAATTCTCTTCCTTACTATTTCTCAAATTTAAGATTGTAGGGGCTTCCCTGGTGGCGCAGTGGTTGAGAGTCCGCCTGCCGATGCAGAGGACGCGGGTTTGCGACCCGGTCCGGGAGGATCCCACGTGCCGCGCAGCGGCTGGGCCCGTGACGTGGCCGCTGAGCCTGCGCGTCCGGAGCCTGTGCTCCACAACGGGAGAGGCCACAACAGCGAGAGGCCCGCGGACCGCAAAAAATAAATAAATAAATAAAATTTAAGACTGTAATCCACTTCAAAGAGTCTGCCGCGGAGCGGCTGGGCCCGTGACGTGGCCGCTGAGCCTGCGCGTCCGGAGCCTGTGCTCCACAACGGGAGAGGCCACAACAGCGAGAGGCCCGCGGACCGCAAAAAATAAATAAATAAATAAAATTTAAGACTGTAATCCACTTCAAAGAGTCATCCAAAGAGGGCATGATTATTGAGGAGTTTAAAATAAGTATCAAATACTTACATTTATCGAAAAAAGCTGTATAGCAATAATGATAGGAGTGTGCATTGTTTTAATATTCTGGGGTCTGATATACAGTGTGCTATTTTTTATTATTCAGTTACAGTTGGCATACAATATTATGTTAGTTTCAGGTATAGTTCATGGTGATTTGACATTCACACACATTTTGAAATGACCACCGCAATAAATCTAGTAAACTTCTGTCCCCATGCAAAGTTATTACAATATTACTGACCATATTATTTACACTGTGTATTATATGGCTTATTTATTTTATAACTGGAGGTTTGTTCCTCTTTGCCTCCTTCACCTACTTCACCCCCCACCCACCCCTCTGGCAGCCAATCCATTTGTTCCCGGCAACTATGAGTCTGTTTTTGTTTTGTTAGTTTGATTCTTAGATGCCACATATAAGTGAGACCCTATGGTAGCTGTCTCTCTCTTTCTGACTTATTTCAGTTAGCATAATTCTCTCTAGATCCACTCATGTTGTTGCAAATGGCAACGTTTCATTTTTTACACCTGAGGAATGTTTCATGTTTATGTCTGAGTAAAGTTACCGGCATGGTCATTTTTCTCTAGTGTAGCAAGAAACTCACAAGTTCGTCCCTCAAGGGACTATTTATGACCTGGACATTTTGCCTGCAATAGAGATGCGCTTTCACCAGCAGGCGGTGTGGTCCGAGCAGCTCTTTCCCTACAGGCACTGTTACCAAAAAGAGGACTCACAGTCTTCCATCCGACTTTACTTTTTCAACAGGAACATAGTTCAAGCATTTGAAGTTACCTCTTCTGATGCTACCAAGTTTCAAACAATGACAGCATTTATCCTCCTAACACTTTTCTGCTTGTTCTCTTAGCAGTGACCCCAGTAGACTCCCAGGTTGGTTATAAGAATCTGCTTCTGAATTAGCCTTTTTTTTCAGGTCAAATCTGGCTTTCTGGAACACAGCTTGAAACCCCACTTCAAAGATCAGCATGCAGGTGGTAGTGATTGGAGGGGTCTCTGCACTGGACACTGAGCCTGGGGAAGCTTACTTGCTGACCTCTCTGAGCATGTCAGCCCTGGCGGTGGGGCAGCCTCAGGGAGTGGGCTCGCTGCTCGGTCCCCCTCCCCTGTTGAGGAAGGGGAAGCCATCAGCAAGACCTCACCTCTGCCAAGCTGCCTCTATGCCTGTTGCAAAACTAAGTGAAGATAAGCCAACAGTTTACCTGTTTTAATGTAATGAATGGAGAGCAAACTTCACTGTTACTCTGTGGCAAAATATCAATAGCAAAGTAGGTAAGATTCTCTGCCTGAAAATACATTCTTATTTCTTGTTAAATATTTCTTTTAACTCCGGGAAATAGGAACTAATATAAACAGCACTGAGAAGTCAACAGGCTAGCATATGCTCTTCCACTGGCGGGCAGTTCCCTGGCAGTGACCTCTGGAGAAGTTACTTAACTCCCCTGGTCCCTACAGAAGGGAAATTTTGATGATTAAATGGGATAGAAAAGTGTATAGAAAGCACTTGATACTTAGTAGATTTTTATTACAACTGCTAGTTCCCTACTTTTGCCCTTTATGGTCTCAGTTTTCGTTTTTCGAAATTAGAATTTGAAAGTAGCTGGCATCTATAGCCTGCTGTAACATTCTATGGGGGTCTTTGGAAGAGATGAGGCTAATTCATGCTTTTGGTCTTGCAGATGTTTGAGAAAGAACCTCATCCTGAAGACTGAAGGAAAGGGATTGGTCTCCTCAGGGGTCTGAACGCAAGCCTGCCCCGGACGTGATTCCAGGTCCCTTACACCTCCCAACAGAGGGCTGGACAGACCTCTCCTGCCGTTCCTCCCGGAACCTTAAAATACTGTTTAACGTGAAAACTCCCCTCATCAGGAGTTTTCCAAGTGCCTGATTGGCAGTTTGGATGCTGTGTGGGCAGATGGAGAGAGGAGGGCGTACGTGCAGGTCCGTCTCAGTCACGGGTTCCGGTGTGCAGGGGGTCTCGTCCTGCAATCACTCCCTTTGATGTCAGGAGCTTAACTAGGGCGTAGCTTCCATAACATGATGCATGGGACCCTTAACCCCACGTCCCCCTGAGGCGTCCGCCCGCCCTCCTCTGAAGCACAGTCTCCCCTCTCCAGCCTCCCAAGGTGACCTCTGCTTCTCCCTCATTCTTTCCTCTTAAGAACCATCCTATCATCATACGGTACCCATCACAGCGCTTCCCAACCTGTGTGACATCGCCCCCTAGGGGACATTCTCAACACGTCATGGTGTTGTCTCCGTTATCACCAAGACAACTGACCGTCGGGGCTGGCAGCAGGGTGCTAAACACCCTGAAACGAAGGGGACCTTCCTGCAGCGGGAAAACCTACTTCTAATCACGGGAACACAGTCTAAGCCTGCTTTACTGTTAACACCCGTCTTCAGGCCAAGTCTCAACAAGCACTGAATTTACCTGGAACACACAACCCTCTGACTTGCAAGCAGATCGCACTTGGCTTTGCTTGAAATTCTCCATAACTTGTGTTAATCGATTCACTCTAGGCTTCTTGGGGTCAGTCTGCGTCTTGACTGCATCCGTGGGGACCCTAGTATCAGTGAGTGGGTAGCCAGCGACAGACACCATCGTTATCTGCTTGGCTACTGCACCCAAGCACTCAGATACCAAAATACATGCTATGTTATGGTGTTAAATTTCTGTATTAGGCAGGGTCCTGCAGAGGAACAGAACCAATTTTATATATATATTTATATATATAATACATATATTTATGAAAGGAATTGATTCACGAGGTTATGGAGGCTGAGAAGCCCCACACACGCCGTGTGCAAGCTGAGACCAGGAGAGCAGGTGGTGGGATTCCGTCTCGGTCTGAAAGCTTGAGACCCAGCCGATCTGATGGTGGAAATCCCAGCCGGAGGGCAGGAGAAGATGAATGAGACAGTCCAGTGCATCAGTGAGGCAGGAAAAACGGGAGGATTCTCCTCCCTGCACCTTTTGTCCCACTGGGGCCTCAGCAGACCGGACGCTGCCCACCCACGCTGGGCAGGGCGACCTGCTTCCCTGAGTCCGCAGATTCAAACGCTCATCTCGCCCGGAAACACCCTCACACACGTCCAGAGTGCTGTCTAATCCGGCGGCCCGTGCCAATCAAGGTGCCACAAAATTTACCATCACAATTGCTTTCTTTTTACTTCTCCTTCATATAAAGGTGAGGGCCTTATATTGCTTTTTAAAAAGGTTGTGCTATCTGTGAATTCCATTTGAAGATCATAAAGGAGCATCACACATATTCGCTGCAGCGGGGGAGGTGTGCTGCCTGATAAAATAGAACTGCGTTTATGAATAATGGCTCCCAGGGTTACTGCTCCCGGGGTGTGGGCATTTTTTATCAAGGCTCTTAAAGACTGAAATGTTTAAAGGTCTTAAGATAACCTACTTCTAGTGGGGAGATTTCAGAAGACATGACAAAGAAAGATTCAGGAATAAGTGGGGAATTTTCTGGTGCCCGTGAAATTACAGCTCACAGATGGCTACTGGACTCTGCCTTTCACAACAAAAATGCCATGTTAATAAGCTGAGCCCAGGCTTATTAAGTCTGAAATAATGATTTCTGATCCAAGCATCAGGCCCTGAGGGACTCGCCCCAGGCTCAGGCCCTTGGCAGGGGAGGGTATCGTGTGTCCCCCAGCCTCAGGCCAGAGGCTTCCTGGCTGTCCCTGGGCCACAGCCAGCGGTGGGGGCCCTGCCTTCAGAGTCTCTTTTCTCTGGGTCCACGCTGCTAAGGGAGCAAACGCAGAGGCCAGAACGTGGCCTGCGGGGATTTTCCTTCACGTCCCACCACTGACGTCTCAACGCTGGCGCGACTCCGAAGGGCCTCGTGCTGGATTCAAGCCCCATGGAGACACTGCAGTTGACCTGGGGGCTCCCGAAGCCGCTCACAACCCCTCCCCTGCTTCTCCGCGGCTTCCCGGGGGCACAGCAAAGAGGGAGGGAAGCGTGGCCTCCTCCTCCTGCAGCCCACAAAATCGGGAAACAAAGACAATCCCTGGGGCTCTGGCGAATACCCTGTTTCCTCCAAATTAACTGGGAGAGAAACTCGGAACAGTGGCTCTCTTTGCTTTAGTCAGTCAAGCAATTGCTTCCATTCGTTCCTTTTCTTTTTCAAGCAAAGCAAAGGAAAAGAACTGAAGGAAGGAAGGGTATATTGAAGGAAGGAAGAGAAGCAGAAACTTTCAAACCTACAACTGCAGCTTTCCAGGGTCCTCTTGGAGAGCTGAATGCTTCTGAGCCCTTGTACGTGTGGTGTGAAGGGAACCCTGGCCGTGTCTGGGAATTCCAAGATCAAAAGAAGGCCTTCCTGGCCACTGCTGTGTTTTTTTGAAAGCTGCAGCTTTGAAGATGTGCTGCAGCTATTTATTGCTCACTTTCAGAAAGCAGCTTTATATTCGTTTCTCTTTCAGGTTTGTCTGCTAAGTTGGGAAAACTATCTTTTCGTTTACTGCCACCTCCTGTTCCGCCTCACCAAAGGGCCTGATTAGTGAGAGGTGGGATATGCCCGCTCCTGCAGGAGGGGCCGCCGGATGCGGAGAGACAGGAGGCAGATCGGTCTGGTGAGGCTCCTGGTCCCCAACTAAGAATTAAGTATGGAGAAGCCTCCTGCCTGCCTTCCCTTCCCTGGGCATCTTCCTTTTCATTCTTGAATTCTCTCCACTTTGTTGGGAGGCCCTGGGGTTTGGAAAAGTGTGAGAGAAAGCCCGGCTTGGACTCCACTGAGCGAGGCTGGCGCGGCCCTGACAGCCTGGCGGGGTTTACTGAGCCCAGGACCTTTCCAGCTTCCCCGCCTGGCAGGCGTGGCCATGTGACTGATTCTGGCCCGTGGGGAGGGGGCAGATGAGCCCTGGCTCTGGATGCTTCTGACCGAGGCGGGGCCTCTCTCCCTACTCCTCCTCTGGCTGAATGGGGAGAACTTCACGGCCTGCGGGGACGGAAGGGTGGGGACACGGGGGGACCCAGCGTAACCACGGAAAAGGTCACTTACCCACCCAATGTTTTCTAAGCAAAAATTAACTTTCTGCGATTAAGCTACAGAATTGGGGGTTTATGTGTCGGGTCAGCTAGTACTATTCTGAGAAACGCAGGCCTGTTACCCCACCTCCAAGCCCTGGTTTTCTTGTCTACACAGAGTGAGAAATAACACTGCCTGCCTTGCTGTGTTCACGCCAAGATCACAGGACATGAAATTTGGGAGTGTGCCTTGACCACCCCCAAACATTTGACAGACCAAGTATTTATCAAGCATCTGTCTGGCCTCGGCAGATGCTTGATGAATATTTGTTTTCCTACTTTTAAGACGGGCTCTCACCTCTCTAATGATCTTCGCTGCCTTTCTCTGAAACGTCTCCATCCCTTTGATCATTTGTACGGCACAAAACTCCTCACAACTGCCCGTGATACACAGTGAGGGAAGCGCCATGTCTCGGCAGCGGGCTACACCCCGTCTCCTGCCATCTGCCGTTGTCATTCTTGACAAGTAACATTCCCTCCACCCCGCCAGTTTCATCTGGTACACCAAGTGGATCAAAATCAGGACACCGGGACAAACGTGTCTGTCTATCAAACCGACACCTAATACCAAGAGGGCTCCAGTCCCACAATTGTCAGGATGACGGAGTCGCTCCCAGTGGGAACCAGGCTGGTATCACTCCCTAAGAGCTCATAATTATGTGTCTGCCAGCTGCACACCCAGGCAGAAATGCGCCGAGCACAGGCTCCAGGCAGGAAGCAGGGGGCCCCCCCAGGGCCGGCGGAGTCCTGGTCCTGAGGTCGGCCCCGCAGCCTGTCTCTGGGTGCCAGACACCAGCATCTCCCTAAGTCCCGGCCCTGGGGACACCCACAGAGCAGGGCCCACCTTTTTAAAAAAGTTAATTTCTTTTGCCCAGCTTGATTGGGGTATAAGTGACAAATGAAACTTACATATGTAAGGTGTACGACGTGGTGTTTTGAGTAGGAATACGTGTGAACTGTTTACCACACCGAGTTCACTGACACATCCACACCCCACGTAGATACTTTGTTTTTTTCTCATGATGAGAACACTTAACTCTACCCTCTGAGCAAATTTCAAGTATGCAGAAACGTATTACTAACTACAGGCCCCATGCCGGCACCTGATCCCGGGACGTCCTTACCTTCTAACTGGAGGCTTGTACCCTTCGACCGACGTCTGCCCGTTCCCTGCCCCAGCCGCCGGTGACAACCGTCCTGCTCCGGCCCGGCAGGTGGACTGCTTTCGATGCAACCCAGGTAAGGCAGGCGGCGTTTGCCTCTCTGTGTCTGGCTCAATTCACCAGACACCCTCCGGTCCACCCATGCAAACGCCAGGAGCTGGTTCTTCGTCACGGCTGGAGGACGTTCCCCACGCGGGGAGTGCCGAGCCGGTGGCATTGGGGCCTGTTTCAGAGATCAGAGCGAAGAAGGAGCTGCAGGCGCCCCTTTCAAGCGGCCACTGGGATGCTCTGAGTCAGAAGAAGGTGATTACAGGGCTCGGCCTGGGCAGGGAGCTCCTTTCCCAAGGGCGCCACCGGGCCCAGCTCGGTTCCCCAGGAGCGGGGGCAAAATGGACCATAGGAAATGCAGCTCGTACATCACGCACCACCCGTGTCTCACACGCGTGCGCGCACGCGCACACACACACACACACACACACACACACACTCACGAGGCTCTCCCACGAGCTACCGCTGTGAACCAGGCACTGGCTGTCTGCTTCACGTGACGCCCTTACACTCGCACCTCTGAGCTCCGTGCACAGGGCCGGGGGGACCCCTCCGCAGCGGCCTGACGCCGTCTCAGCGGAGTCACGTCTGCTGCTCTTTTGTATCTGCCCCTCGAGGGGCTGGCAAGGGACAAAATCCCACTTCTTCTTCCCCATCGATGTGATTTCAACACACACGGTTCCCAGACCCAACCGCTGGCCTCTACTTCTGCCTGCGGCCCTAATCAGCCAGGAAACCTCAGACAGGACGGCCAAGAGGAAGGGCTGTCTGCCTGCCATCCATCCCCACGGCGTCCTCACCTCGTGGGCCAAAAGCCATGCCCTGGAGGCCTTAGAAACCCCACTAACAATTCATCCGTCATGTGAGGGGAAAGAGAGTCTCGCGGGCTGCAGAGCAGAGCACCGCTGACTTGCTTCCCAGAAATGGCAGACTTGGGAGGCTTCCAAGGGGGGCAGCCAGCCGAGGGCAAGGGGTAGCGGGGAGACGGGCCCAGCGTCTGGCAGGGAAAGTGAAGGGAGGTTGCGGGCCTGGGGCTTCCCCACGCAGAGGTGGGGCTGGGGACGGCTACACGGTTTGCAAAGAGAAACTGTGTGTGTGTGTGTGTGTGTGTGTGTGTACACGCAGGCATGTGCACGTGTGCGTGTGCGCACGTGTGTGTGCGTGTCGACGAGAACAAATGCACAGCGCGAGTTGTGAGTTAGGGTTTATCTGGGGCAACGTGAGGGCTATGGCCCGAGAGACAGCACTTGCGAGAGCTCTGAGGGGCTGCTCCAAGGAGGACGGGGCAGGCCAGCGTGTCTGTGATTTTGGCGAAGGTGGGGCACACAGACAATCCAGCACACATCTGTGCAGAAGGGTTCCGCTAGTCACTCCGTGCGGGGGGTGTTGAAGGCCAGCGGTCACAGCAGCTTGTGGTTGAATCATTGCCGAGGCAGACGGCGAGCGCCGACGTTTAGTCGGCGTATGTGCACGTGTGCACGTGTGTGCCCTTTCCTTGCCGCAGTTGCTGCCCTCAGGGGTCAGGGATTGTCACCTGTGACGGCTGACCCCTTCGGGCATGTGAGGAGCAAAGCAGTGGTCCAGACCCTTGGCCGCCAAGCCACAGAGCAGCCCTACCTAGTCCAGGTGTGTGAAGGCAGGAGTCCACAGCTGGAGATGCCTCCTTGCCAGGCTGGCTGGGATGGCTTCGGCTCTGATCTTGCACCAGGTTCTGGCGACTTCAAGGACCAACGCGCAACCAGAACCTTTGGAGTGTGATGCAGGGCAAGGATCTCTCCTGACTTGACGCTTCAAAGACTCAGACGTGCGCCACGCAAAGCCTCCTTCGATTGGGTGGTGCAGACTCAGGCGCCGCCATCTTTCTCTCTTTAACAGAAAGATCTATTAAAAAGAAACAGCAAGCCCCAAATGGAGTCGTTTGTCCCACCGAGGACAGCAACTTCTGCCGATTTCCGTTCATTGCAGTTTCAAGCTCCCCCAGAAACGGGACCTTTGAATAGACTGTCCGAAATGCCGGTGAGGTCATTGGTGTGATTAGACCCCCGCCTTCCCTTCCCCCAGAAGAAGGTGGCCTGGCCTGGAACAATCCTTTGCCTCCTCTTGCTGACACCTTCCTGCCCCCCTCACCCCACCCCCTGTAACACCCTTTCTTTTGGGTCCATTCCTCGGAGCTCCCTTCTCCTTGCTCTACGGGGTGCTGCCAGATACATGAATCAGTGAATAAAGCCAACTGGATCTTCGCATCACTCAGTCTACTTTTGTATTTTAACGGATCCGAGCCATTGGCCCTGCATGCTCCCAGCCGAAGCATCCACGTGTGTGCAGTGGCAGCGGGTCCCCTCGGCTGCAGGCGCGGTGATGGCTTTCCGCTGCCCGTGTTCCCGCGTCCCACACGGGGGCCCTTCCCTTCTCAGTCACACGTCAGCTACAGGCCTACGTGGGGAACGACGATTCCCGTCACGTCTGGTAAAATCTCCGTGGCTGACAGTTGATGGTTCCTGAACTGATGGTCTTACCGGATCTGCACCCGTCTAGAGAAGGTCTGGGATCCAGGCTCCGTTACCTCCCGCCCTGCTTGGGGCACCTCCCCAGCCTCGGGCTTTGTTTCTCATCCTCCAACCCAACGGCAAAACCGCCAAGCAGAGGGCCTTGCTGCGCTCAGTAAGGACGGGATGAAACGTCGGTGAAGTACGCTCCTCCTCAGCTCACGCTGTCAGTGAAAAGTGCTTGGTCAGGACCTTTCCTTTAGCACCTGGAGAAAGCACCTCTCAGCGGAGAGAGAAGTGAGGCCCCGTGCACGCCGCCCCAGCCGATGATCCCAGCACATTGTCCATGAGAGGCCAGGCCCCACTTCTCAACCGCAGAGGACCCAGCAAGCGTGGCACGGGGGTCCTTGGTGCAGGCCCTGGGCACAACCTGCTTTGGTCAGCATGATGCCCTTGGAGGCACTTGGGGTCTCTCTCCTCACTTCTCGCTGCGCTGAGGGTCATTCTGCTGAAACACTGCAAGGCGTCTCTGGGGCCCCCGGTTAGGCCGCGTCAGCCTGTTACCCGGCCACCTGGGACAGCTGCCGGCCCGGGGAGCCTCGGTCCCTGTGGAGGCAGCTGGCTGCTTCAGGGACGTTGGGCTCTGCTGGCTGGCTGGCTGGCCGACCGGCCAGCTGCCTGATGGGGTGTGGCCTCTTCGCATCCCTCCATATTCTCCGGGCGATTCTCAAGGTTGCCCAGAGAATGCAGCTCAGTCTCCAAGTACGAGCCCCCAGACCCGGACTTTCCTGACACCCGGTGGCCACTGGCCACCTCCCAGGGCACCTCGGGTCTCACCCGTCTTAGGGTCACTGCAGAGGCTGCAAATTCGGCTGACTTGAGAGAGAGGAACAGGAGAAACACAAGCAGAAGTTACTAAGGCGTGCGTGGCGTGTCCACACAGAGAACTCAGGGAGGCGGAACTCAGGGTGGTGGGAACCCCCAGCTCAGACAGCGTCCCCACCAAAGAACAACAGGCTTGGAGAGAAGGGACAGGCCAGAGGACAGGGACCTCGAGCTTCCAGAGGCAGCGAAAGATGGGACGGCAAACGCGTGGGGCGCTGACGGGAGATGAGGGGGTCTCAGGGAGGGGCGGAGGTTGTCACCCAGGTTCCTCAGTACCACCTCTGGGCTGAGAAGAGTCTAGAGTCACCTCATAATTAAGAATAGTCTGGCCCTTACTGATGGGGGTGGGGGAGAGTTTTTCTTGTATTTACTTTTTCTCAGTGCTTTCAGCTCAAAACCCTCCCTGTGCCAGAGGGGCATATCTGGGGTGACACCCTCCCACCCCTCCAGAAGGCAGCCCCAAGGGGCAGTGCAGCCAAGGGGCTCTGGGGCCTGGCTCTTCACCGCCTGGAGGAGGTGACTTTCCCGTGCGTCTGCACAAATGTGGTCAGAGGCCCAGCCTGTGTCAGTCACCTGAGCGGGCGAGCCCCCCAGGCCGGCTGGTTTCTCCTCAGTCACTCCTCTGCAGGAGCCCAGAGCCCAGACGGAAAGTACCGCCGGGGGCGGCGGGGGCGGTGTCAATCTCTCTGCCTTTGTTTCCGTTGTTCCTCCCGAAGGACAGGCTCTGGTATCCCAAGAATGAGTCTTTCTTTCGATTTGGATCTGAGCTGAATTCCCTGGAATTAGGGGAAAAGCAACAAGGATGGGCTCTGGGCGCCTTGAGATTAGAATTTAAGAATAGTATCCGTTGCAGGAAGATAAAAGCGTTTTCCGAAAAACTTAACAACTTTTGCCAGCCATTCTCTAGCGATTATTCTTGAGGTGAAATGCTCGAGGTTTTGTGACCCAACCTTTATCCCCCTTTCAGGTAGATGTTGCACTCTGAAAAATGTTGGGTTTAGCAATACAGCAAAATTGGAAAACAATGTAATTATTTTTTCGTATACACTGGTTTGTTTGGATTTTTATAAATTCAACTGCTAAGTATGCTATTGTTGCAGGAGGGGGGGCCCCTTCCAGGGCCCGAGAGTGGGCTCTTGTCTACCGCTCGGAAATGAATTGTCCACGGAGACACACGTGCGGACAAAGCAAGAGGCTTTATTGGGAAGGGGCGCCCGGGCGGAGAGCAGGAGGGTCAGGGAGCCCCGGAGAACTGCTCTGCCACGTGGCTCGCAGTCTCACGTTTCGTGGTGATGGGATTAGTTTCCAGGTTGTCTCTGGCCGATCATTCTGACTCAGGATCCTTCCTGGTGGCGCGCGCATCACTCAGCCAAGATGGATCCCAGCCAGGAGGATTCTGGGAGGCTGGTAGGACATACGGACTGGAGTCTCCTCTTTCCTTTTGACCTTTCCCAAATTCTTCCGGTTGGTGGTAGCTTGTGAGTTCCAAGTTCCTTACCTCCTGCTGTAAGATAACTCATGCAACTGGTTACTACGGTGGCTGGCCAGGGTGGGTGGTTTCCGTCAGTGGTTCCCCTAACATTACGACTCAGCATTTCCTACAAGGTCACCGTGGGGACATCTTAAGAGAGAGAGAGAGTGCCTCAGGGCCCCTCCACTGAGGGGGCACCCTCAGTGGTGATTTTACCTTTCTCTG
>NW_021146676.1:0-25000 GCF_002837175.3 Physeter macrocephalus
TGAGGAACCAGCTCCGAAGGGCATGACCACACCACCCGCGGGAGCCCTCCTGGCCTGGGGAAAGATGCCTCCCGGGTCCCACAGGGCTGGATGGGGACCCTGGTGCCTGGCCGTGGGCTTAACACCCAAACCTCTTACTGGAGCAATGCAGAGCCCACCGTGAGAATCATCTCAATAAAAAGCCCCTTCCCCCGCCATCAGGAACAGTCGAACGGTTGCTATAACTTAATTGCCTCAGAGCTCCCTGTTTTGTAATTCAATAATTGTGATTTTGTTTCCTTATTAATGTCATTGTTTTAAACTTCCTCCACTTCCCAGCACGTTCCGCACTGGGCCTCCAAGTGCAGAGCAGAGGGGGACTCCACTAAAGAGGGGGATGTGGGAACTGTATCTCAGGGGCGGGAGAAACTCCGGCAGATGAAGGCCGGGGGTGCTTGGGGCAGGGAGACGGGCTGCACGAAGGCAGGAGGCGTGAGCATGGGCGCCGAGGGGGCTTGGATGCTGGGGCTGGGGGGGGACTGGGGGCCACAGAGTCTGCACTGCCAGCGGCGGGGGGAGGGGAGGAGCATGAACTTGACCTTGGATGTGTCACGGTGAGTTGGAGGGGAGGGGCCTCCAGTGGTCTAGGGGACAGGGAGCGGGGAGAACCCTGCCAGAACAGGGGTGGGCGCTGCCTGCAGGGACGTGCACCTGGGGAGTCCACCGGCAGCCCCAGGCTCTGGGCCCCGAGACACCCCAGCCTCTCCCCAGGCCCTGGGTGAGCTGCGCCGGCATTGGGAATTCGGGGCAGGTCCAGCCTGCTGCTGTGTCGGAGAAATGCAACACGATTAATTAGCCCCTAAAAAAAGCGTTTGAAGTGTTTATTGCAGGACAGCGCTCGTGGTTTTATAAGCAGATGGGGAAATAAAGTGGTGGGGATGACAAGCCGGGAACAGCTGCACAGGGACCCGGAACCTAATTCATAATTCAGCGGACTAATCAGAGGACATCTTCTGCCGGCACCGTAACGAAGGCACGTGAGGCCGAAACTGATGAGCTGCACCCGTGCCCTCCGCCTGCTGGGGGCCCCGCCGAGGCACCAGCCCAGCCCCGTCACGGTTCCAAGTGCCAAGCTCTGGACAAGACTGTTCTCAGCAGCCACATTACTCATATACCCTCTTTCCAGGACAGGAAGCTGAGGCCGAGGGAGGCTGAGCCTGAGGAACGGGTCCTGGCAGGCGCACAGCCCCCACTCCCACCCCCCACCCCCGGGCCCAGGTCCCCCAGCCCTGGCTGTAACCACGGAGGTCACCCAGCTCCACGGCAGGGGAGAGAAGTGGTGGGGTAATGGGACGGGTATAGCATTCAGAGCTCACCAGAGCCCGTGGGAAGGCGGGTGGGGGCCAGGGTGGGGATGGGCCTGAGACAGAATCAGGGGCCTGGGTGGTACACGGGACAGCTCATGGGCCCCCCATGGGGACTGGGATCATTGAACATAAAAACTCAGGTATAGGGCTTCCCTGGTGGCGCAGTGGTTGAGAGTCCGCCTGCCGATGCAGGGGACACGGGTTCGTGCCACGGTCTGGGAAGATCCCACATGCCGCGGAGCGGCTGGGCCCGTGAGCCGTGGCCTCTGAGCCTGTGCGTCCCGAGCCTGTGCTCCGCAACGGGAGAGGCCGCAACAGTGAGAGGCCCGCGTACCACAAAACAAAACAAAACAAAACCTCAGGCATATTCTATGAATCTTCCGGCTCCGACAGGAGCCCAGAGTTCACAGCAGCCATGGACTGTAAAACGCGCAGGAGGAAATATCTGTGCCGGCTGGAAAGTCCTTGTTTTCTCCTCAGCTGCTATTAAAACAATGGGAGGTGAAGGGTGGGAGCCGGGTGCCCCGCCAGCCCCGCCAGCCCCTGCCGCTCCCAGGGGGTTGGTGTGCCCCCCGCCCCGACCAGGACCTTCACCAGCATGCTCTGTATTCTCATCCATGTGTCCCTTGTGTGCCTGGCAAGATAGGGGACCCAAGCGCCCTGAGCAGCTCATGGCCTCCCAGGCAGACAGACCGGGTCAACTAAACCTTGCACAGGACTTTCCTTAAACACTTAAAACCACAGAGTGTTTGGTGCTGTAGCAGAGGAAGGCATGGGTGCCGTGATGCCCCAATGGGGGATCTCAGGGGCCTTGTGGAGTTGGGCTTTGAGGCATAAGTAGGAGCTCGCCAGTATGAGAAGCATCTGTCACCATCCTCTGTGCCACCGGTGCTGGATGGGATCCAGACTAGGGTTAGAAAGGGAGCTCTGAGTCAGACCCTGACCCCAACCCCCCTTGGACCCCCAGGCAGGCCTGGTTGGGGACTTTTTCAGGAGGCCAGGCTCCTGGGCACCAGCTTTCAGCCCTTGGACCAGTCACTTCCCCACAGGCTTTGAGGGGAAGTCAAGGAAAGGGGAGAGCCTGTGCCTGGTCACCTTCCACAGGTGACAGACAGGCCCAATGGCTCCCATGTGCTCAGTCTGGGGGTCAGAATCCAGGCTGGGCTGTGGGGGCTGAGTTTCTCCTTTGTGTGACTTCCACTGGGTCCCTGGGTGCCACTCAGCACATTACTGGTCTTGGCGGGCTGGCTGCCTGGCCGGGCTCAGCAGGTCAGGTCGCCCCTCTCCACGTGGCCATGCCAGTGGTGAGACTCCTTAAGTGGCAGCTTGAGGCCCAGAGCAGGAGGCAGAAGCTCCAGGCTCTGAAGGCCCAGGGCCCAGCTCAGCATCACGTCCACCCTCCATCTGTGGTCAGAGCTATCCCAGGCCACCTGGGTCCAGGGAGGAACAAAGACTGAGGTCGTGGAGGATCAGGGACCTCCTTGGGTTCCCACAGGCCCGCCTCAGACCAGAGTGCCAGGGCAGGCAAAGGGGCAGAGGCCCACCTGGACCCCAGACCCCTGGAAAATTCGTCCAACTGAAGCTCCCGAGGTTCTGGGCAGATCACCTCGTGGGCTCCTTTCCGGAAAAAAATGAACAGAAACGTCCCCAAGACTGTGGATAAGAAGCAGCCCAGAGCCTCCTAGTCCTGAGTGGATCAGGTGTGTGATAAACCCAGGACCTCAGCAGGTGAACCCTTGCCAAGATGGGGTCTTGGTGCTGAAGTGGGATTTGGGCTCAGAGGCAGGGCCAGCTGCCTTCAACGCCTGCTGCCCGGCTGCTGTTTGCCGAGGATGGCCGGGCAGCCAAACTTAGCCAGCATGTGGCCCATCATCCCAGAGGCTGGTCCTCACCCACCGGCTCAGAAAGGAGACATACCTGCCCAAGGTCCCCTGGCCTGTAAATAAATGGCAAAGCGAGGGGGTAAGCCCTGTCCCTGGCTCTAGGGCCACATTTTGGCCACAGACTGGCACTGCCCCTCCCCGCAGCCAGGTCCCCAGAGTCCACATCTGCTATCTCCCACTCTTCCCGTACCTGCCAGTGGGCGGGCTGCTCTGGGTCACTCTCCCCCAGGGAAGGAGGCTGCTCCTCTGACCTTGGGCCCAGGGCCAGGCCCCTCCCAGGGCAGCTCAGAGCCCTGGAGGCTGGACGAAGGGCTGGATGTGACGGACCACCGGGCAGGGACCCGCTTGTGTGGGTCCAGTGACCCACGGTGGTGGCTGCCTCAGGACCGTGCCTCCGCCACTCCGGGCTGGCTGCAGAGTGCGGGCAGCGGGCAGAGCTACCCTCGGGCCACCACCCACACGTTCCCTGTTTTGCATCCGGCGGCAGAGGCAATCTCGCTAAACAAACACACCCTGGATTAGCTCTGTGCAAACAGCAGCAACGCCACAGCACCAAAGAGGGGCTTGGAGAGCCAAACGCACAGTGGGGCTCTGGGGCCCGAGTCCTTCGGGCAGGAACATGGCAGGAACACCGAGCCATGGGGCATCCCTGGGTTGGGGGCATGGGACATCCCCTAAGACACACTCCCACCCAGCCCTCATGTGCACCGAGCTGGACACTGAAGGACCGTAGGGGCAGGGTGGACATGGCCCTGGCCTCAGGAGGGGACCAGACAGCGTACGAGCTATAGAGGGAGTGCCCAGCCCTGTGGCACCACCAGCCTGACGCCAGCCCGGGCCCCCACACCTGTGCCTACCCCACCGCTGGTGCAGCTACCCCAACCCTGAGCTCTGCCCTCCGGCCAGGGCCAGCCCCACTTCGGGGGTCCCCCAGGCCCTATGTGGGAGCCCAGACCTGAAGACAGTTGGTGTCCATGTAATGGCCTCCATGGAGCTGCCCAGAGTGGCCTTTCCTCTAGTCCACTCCTCACCCCACCCAATTCCTCCTGGAACAGAACCAAGACTCGGGGTGACAGGCCAACCAGGCAGGACGCCCCTTGGCCCCTGAGAGAACCCTCACAAGGGCTGCCCTGGTCAGCGGGCCCATCAGGGTAGGAGCCCGGACCCCCAGCCTGCTCCCGGCCCTGCTGCCCTCCTGCCCAGAGGTCCTTCTGGTACGGCCAGCTCCTGGGGTACAGGGCTCCTCCCTACCAGCCTCTGTGCCCACGGCCCACTCCTGGGACTCCTGTCCCAGCCCCCATCCCCAGCTGCAGAGGAGCCCAAGGCAGGAAAATGGGCACCTGTTTTTGCGGTTTCCCTTTTCTCATTTTTCTGCGCTTCCAGTTTTTCTTACACGGGAAAGAGTTTCTCAGGTAATCAGAACAGAGAGTGTCAGCAGGGAGAAACCAGGGTCCCCTCCGGCGGCGGAAGCTGGAGGCCCAGGGCCCCAAGGGGGTCAGGCTCCCTCGGGCTGGGCCCCCACACGTGCGGCCCAGTGAAGGGCACCCTCCCGGGCCCAGGCTTGGTGTCCCCCCTGTGTGCCGCCATCCATCCATCCATCATCCCGTTGTGTTCTGGGCCCCTCCCTGAGGACACGCCAGCCTCACTGCACTGCCACAGCGACGCTTGCATTAACTTGTTTCTAATGGGATGCTTGGACATGGAGCGATTCCAGTTTAATTAGGCGTCAGGAAGCTGGGCATTAATTAAAGTAACAAAGACTCAGCACAACACGGGCGGGGCCCGGCTGGAAAGGCTGTGGCCAGGTGGTCAGGGGAGGCCAAGCATGGCCAGCAGGGATGGCCCCACGCTCGTCCCGCAAGCTCTCGACCCCCTTAGCCCAGCATCCTCTAATCCTCTCCACCCTGGCCCACACGTCAAAGGCCATTTGGAGCCTCACGTCCTGACCTCGCACGGCCATGGGCCACGTGCGGCCCGGGGAGGGGGCGGGGGACACAGAGACAAAACACGGACACTGCAGCCAGCACGGACCAAGGCCCCTCCATCTCCCTCTGCCTGAGTCCCCTCACCTCCCGCCCTCTCACCCCTGCCTGGCCTTCACTCCCAGCACCCTGATCAAGAATCGCACGAGGCTTGAGTATTTGCTGCATTTATGAGAAGCACTTTATCCGAATTTTTATTTTAAGGGCAGGAGAGTTGAGGGTTTATATTTCTTTCTCTAAGGAAAAACAGAAAACTAGATTAGGTGGCTTACTCTCCCACAACCCTGACTGTCTCCCAGGGTTTCCCTCTGCCCTGGGCTGCCCTTGAGGCCTCACGGGTATGCTGCCCCTCAGCCCCAGGACAGGCCCAAGGGTCCCTGATCTAAACCACTTCTCCCAGCCCCACACAGCATCACCTCTTTCCTCCTGGATATCTACCTCTGTTGATGTGTCCTGCTCTCCATCTTCACTCCCCTGCGGAGGCTGAACCTAGGGGTTTGAACTAAGGGGCACAGAGGCCCAGGTGTCCTATGCAGGTTGCTGGACAGCTGCTGCCTGATGGGCTCCAGGCCTCAAAATCCACTTGAGTGAGAGGGGTTTCTGTCGAGGCCATGGGGCTGATTGGGCAGGAGCCATGGACCCCAGTGAGGCTCAGCCAGGGGTCCTCACTGCAACAGCAAGAAGACCGCAGCCACCTCCATGGAGCCACCCCAAGATGCACGCTTTTCAGAAACTGTCAAGCCTGCCAACAGCTCCCGTTTCTGTGAGTGCCTGGAGCTCAGCCAGCGGGGCACGGACGTGGATGCCAGCCAGGGAGTGGCAGGGCCATCCCTACCAGAAGGGCCCAGACGGGGGTTCTGAGCCAGGGCTGAGTGGCCTGGGCCAGAGCGCAGTAGGGCCCTGGCCAGCTCTGTGTGGAGAAGAATGGGCGATGGCCTAATATCGACGTTTCCCATAATGATGATCATATTTTCCCCACCGGTCGACACCCGAGTCAATGGCATCTGAGTAATTGGAGATTGATTTTAATTAAGTCTTAGAAGTTTTGTGACTGTACCTGACAGAGGACTCCTTTCTGTGCTGCCGAGGGGACGGTGGGAGCAGGCCTGCAGCCGGCCTGCCCCAAAGGTGGGCAGGGCTGGCACCTGGGCGTCCTTGGGCCTTGGCCTGACTCCCCCGTCACCCCCCAAGGGCCGCCGTGTCCTCTGTCCTCAATCTGCTATGATTCTCAGCCCGTGGGCAGAATTGGCCCGGTGGGGATTAGATCCTGGGGAAAGAGCCTGGGCGGGTGGGAAGTGGCCGGTGCTGGGTGCCTCCCCACCCAACCCGTTTCCTCATCTGCCCCCTGCCCCGTGGCCCAGGCCCCGCTCCACAGGAAGGGCTGCCATTACTTCTATCCATCACTTCATGGGATTGCCCCAAACATGTGCTCCAAGCCTCCTTCCCCCCAAACCTCATCCCGTCATTTCCACCATCCCCAGGCTTCTCCCACCAGGGCCTGGGTCACCCCAGCCACAGACCACACCCCACACCTGCTGACCACAGGACTCAGAGGCCTCACCTGGGTTCCCTGCCCAGCCCCACCCACCCTCCAGAGCATCTCATGACAATGCCAGGGGCAGGGACCCTGCACACAGCCCCACCCAGCCTCCCCCAGCGCCCTACCCCTGGGGACCCCAGGCCTCCTGGCTGCCTCCCTCCACCCACCAGCCCACTGACAGTTTTAATGTCATGGAGGAGAGAAGGTCATTAGCAGGAATGGATTATTAATGAGGAGGCCTAATTAGGCAGACCACTGAATCACCAGTCTCACTCCGAATCCCTGGAGACTAACAGGGAGTCATGGAGCCCTCAGGGGGTTCCGCCAGGCTGCAGGGGGGTGGGGCCCTGAGCACCGAGGACCCCAGTGGTGTCCAGGCCTCGGGGCAGGGGCCCAAGGACTACCCATGCCATTGCCCTGGGGAACCCCAGCTCCGTCCACCTCTGGCTGAGCCCACACGTTTTACCAGCTGAGACTGCTGCTGGGCCAGGGGCAGCCGTGGGCAGCACCCCACCCCCAGCCTCTGACCCCAGCAGGGGAGCTGAGGTGGGGTCCACAGCACAGGCACTGTCCACAACAAATGTGTCCGAGTACAGCCTTGGTCCTCTGCCCTCGGGGCCTGCCCTGACCCCTACTGTCCACCCCTCCCCTGGGGGCAGAGGCAGCCTCTGCTCCGACCTGGGCCCACAGTGGGACTCCGTCTCCTCACAGTGAGAGGGAAGCTGGGGACAGAATCTGAGCGCACCCTGCACCCCTGCCCCAGGGCTGCGTGGAGGCTGCCCTCAGGACGGCTTGGGCCCCAAGGACCCTGGGAAACAGGAACTTCAGCATCAAGGTCAGTGCCTCACGGCTACCCAAACCCACTTCACAGACAAGGAAACTGAGACCCGGGGTAGGCAGCCCCAACTACAGAGCAGAGACTGGGACCAGGCCCCTCCCAGCCCCCTCCTGGCTCCTGGGATTGGTTGGAGTGCATCCTGGGACAGCCCGGCCCGAGGTCATTAGTCCCTTCCCGGCTGATGCAAGGAGTCAGGGGTGGGGTGGTGACAGGCAGAGGCGGGGAGGGCAGGTGGTGGGCAGACTCGCCCACCCCGCTGTGTCGCCCGTGGGTCAGGGCCAAGGCCACTGGGTGCTCGCGTGGGTGGACGGCCAACGCCTGCCCTGGGAAGGCCATTCGCCAGGAGCAGAAGGAGGGTGGGCCCGTGGAGGAGCCTTAATGAGCAATTGAGTTTGGAGGAGCTGCGATCCCGCTAATGGCCTCAGAGCCGCTGAACTCAGAAGGGAACCATGATGGGCCTAATGAGGGGACACTGAGGGACACTCAGAGTAGTGACCCCAGGCCAGAGGTCAGGAGCATCTGAATATGAGGGCCTGGGCTGGGCGCAGGGCCTTTGGGACCTTGGGCAGCCCTGAACCTCTTGGGGCCTCAGTTTACCCATCCAGGGGTGCCCTTGGAACAGGGCTGATGAGGGAGGGGCGCACTCCACAGTGGGGTACGCGGAAGCCAATGCCAGGACCGCACCTGCCTGCTTGTCGCGCGTGGCGACTGTCTGTGCTGAGTGACAGGGGTCCCCGCCCAGCCCTCCCTGTGGGGCTGCCATCTTCTCTTCCTTCCTCCAGCTGCCACCTTTTCCTAACTTGTGCTTTGAAAAACTTTAAACCCTCACCAAAGCTGCAAGAGCAGTTTAATTGGCCATCTGCCTGCCCAGAGCAGGAGCTGGGGGACCTCTCTGTCCCACCATCACCTTGTGGCAGGCTGTGCAGAGACAGTACTGGCCCTGGCTAGGGTACAACATGGCTTTGAGGGCTCTGGAAGCTGTGATGACTTGGGGGAGGGGCATAATTAAGGTGGTCCTGCTTTGAGGCCAAGGTGAGGGGGCTGCAGAGCGCTGTCAGCTGGTAGTCTCACCAGGTGGGGCCAGAAACCAAGATCAGAAAAAAATGACTGACATGAAGGGCAGCAGGTCCCCAGGTCCTGCCCCTACCAGGGCTCTGGTCTTCCTGACGTGCTGTCCAGGGCTGGGAGAGTCCAGAAACTCAGGGCAGCCAGTACCAGGCCTCCTTTGCCTGGAATTGCCCTGTTCCTCTCCCTCAGGTGAAGGCTTCATGAGACTGCAGGCCTAGAGGATTAGGGCAGCACTGAGCAACCATTCACACTTCAGTGAGAATTGGTGGCCTGATCCAGGAGATGACAGGGTAAGTCTGATAGCAGAGGGCTACTCCCAGGGCCCAGAGGGTCTACAGGCCATGGGAGGACCAGGGATCAGCCGATGGGGGCAGAGGATGTCCCTACCTGCCAGCCCTGAGACCCAGGACACCTATAGGCACAGGGCAGAGACTCATGGGCTCACTGAGGCAACCCTGTAGCCACTCCACTAGCCCCCAAGGTAGGGAGACAGGCTCCACCCACCAGGCCCAGTGATTGGGCAAGACATTCCTCTCTGCAGGCGAGTGTGGGGTCCTCACCGTCTGTGTGTGGGTAACAGCCACCCCTGGGGTGCAGGCCCCGGAAATGGGCCACTCAGGGGTCCAGAGAAACCATACGTGGCCCGGATGACTTGTCCACCCCTCCCCCACGCCCCAGCACCAAGATTCCTGCAGTGTGCAGGGCATCAGCAATTTTGATGGGTTTTCATTTAACTTTTTCTTTATCACAATTACTTTGAAAACTATTAAGTGTAATTATTAATCATTAAGTAATTATTATCTGCTCTTATATTAATTTTCTGGTCATTGGGAGTGTCGCGAAGATTTAAGACCTTTGATTGTTAATAATATTTCCCAAACACGAGGGAGGTTTCCCAAACACCTCGATATATTCCGCCCTGCCTGGATGAAGAAGGGAGGGGCCCCCCCGCGGGCTGCCCTGGCAGGGTTGCTCCCCCACACGTGTGTCCTGGGCCCCAGGTGTGACCCAGCCCTCCCAAGCTCCCCTTAGGGCCCCCAAACAGCTGGACAGGAGAGTGGCCCACTCCTGGTGTCCATGCCCACCCCACACCCACCAGCCTCTCTGAGGCCCTGGCACCAAGGCCAACCAGGAGGGTGCCCATCACAGGTCAGGTGCCACTGAGGGCCCTGCTGTCCCAGGTCAGCTCCAGGCCTGTGTGCCCCCGCAGGCCTCACTGACCACTCAGCCCCACCACCATCCAGTGTCCCCAGGAACTCTGGCTGCAGCCCTGTGACCAGCAGACCAGGGAGGAGCCACAAGCAGCCCCTCTCTCGCTGTGTGTCGGCTCTGAGGGCAGGACAGTGGTGCTGGCAGCTGACTGGTGCTGGGGATCCCAGCGGGGACAGAGCTGGCACTGTGGGGTAACATTATGTGACACCAGTGACCTAGAACCACAGTGAGTGTGAGCTCCCTGCTTACTTCCCGCTGTTCTCAGCAAGCTGACACGGTGAGGCCGCCGGCTAATGCTGGTCCACGGCCCCTCCTGCTGCCCTTCGTGGGCATCTTCCCACCCTGCCCTCATTGCCTGCTGCATAGAGGGCACTGTGTCACCCCATCTCACATGAGCAAACCGAGCTCAGAGGCAGGAGACTGGCCCAGCTCTGGCTCTCTCGCCTAGGGCCACCTCTGCCCAGCGCCCGGCCCCTTGGCTCCCCAAGCACTGGCTGGGGACTGAAGGGGAGGACAGCTGGGCATCTCGTCCAGGCCTCCTTTGCCCTGGGGAGGCCAGCCTGTGTGACGTGGGTGTGGACGGACAGAAGGACTAGCAGTTCCTCTGCCCCCGTGTGGCCAAAGACAGAATGTGGGTCAGTGTTGAGACAGGAGGGGGCACTGGGAGTGTCCTTGGGCTGGGGACCCCCAAAGCCCAAGTCCTTCAAGATCGGCCAAGCCTGCCTCCTTCCTGCTCCACATGTCCCCCACAGCCAGCCACATCCAACCTCCCCTCAAGTGTGATCAGAACCACATAAAGGTGCCTGTGCTGGAGTGATTAGTGCCATCTGATGGAGGCTTGAACCCACGATCGGCTTGTCAACACGGTGCTGTGACAGTGGTGCTGATGGCACAGGCACAGTGATCGCAGTCACGGTGGAAGTGACGGTGTTGGTGGAGGCGGTGTTGGTGGAGGTGGTGCTGGTGGTGGTGGTGCTGGTGGTGGAGGTGTTGTTGGTGTTGGTGATGGTTGTGGTGTTGGTGGTGGTTGTGGTGTTGGTGGTGGTGATAGTTGTGGTGGTGGTGGAGGTGGTGTCGTTGGTGGTGGTGGTGTTGGTGGTGGTGGTGGTTGTGTTGTTGTTGGTGGTGGTGGTGGAGGTGATGGTGGTTGTGGCTGTAGTGGTTGTGGTGTTGGTGGTGGTGGAGGTGATGGTGGTTGTAGTGGTGGTGGTTGTGGTATTGTTGTTGGTAGTGGTGGTGGTGGTGGAGGTGATGGTGTTTGTAGTGGTGGAGGTGATGGTGGCAGCTGTGGAGGTAGAGGTGATGATAATGATGGTCATGCTCATGGTGACAGCAGTGGTAATGAAAACTGATTCTCCAGGACCCAGAGTTTCCCAGACAAACAATGTCTTGGCCACTGTCCCCACGTCAGCCACCGGCCCCGTCCCTGCCTGTGGGCTGTCCCTAGAGGCAGCGGGTAAGAGAGCCTAGACCAGGCCTGACAGCACAGTGGTATATCTTGAGCTGACAGACAACATTTAGTCTTAGTTAAAAATAAATAAGTTCAATTATTGGAAAGGAAAAAAATAGCCTAGTATTTACTGCAAGTGAATCAAAGGTGATTACTCTGGGAAAAGTCCCCTTTTGGGATTCTGGGCACCACCCCCTGCTGTCAGGGTCACCACTGGCAGGTAGGGCCACCTTGTGGGCCTGGTAGGAGGGAGCCCAGACCACCCACCCCACAGGCTGGGGCCTCCTTCCAGCCCCCTCCCCGGTGTGACTGGCTGGGCCAGCCTTGCCTCCCCTCCCTGGCCCCTGGGTGGGTGAGGTCACCTCCCCAGAACTGGAACCAGGGTCAGCCCCTACCCCAGGCAGCGTGGGTGATGAGCAGCAAGAGCCGCTGTAATTAGCGTGAAACGTGCCGCCTTTGCCAGGAAGGACAATCTCATCTCGGAAACGCACGTAGGAAGCAAGTTCAATTTCACCCGAGGGGCCATAAAACCCTTTTCCAATCACCTGGAGCTGTTGGCTGCCAGCACCATTAATCCTGGGGCTGTTATTTAAAGCCAAGACATCACTCGGGGAAAATCAAGTCCAAACCCCACAAGGAGCCACTTCTGTTCCCACGGAGGCCCTGGGAGACAGACGAGGCCCGCCCAGGTGCTGGGCGGGGAGTGGGCGTCCTCGGCAGCCCTAGGATCACTTCATCTTGCCGCAGGCTGGCAGGGTCCCAGATGGGCCCATCTTGGGTGGAAGACTGAGGCCAGCAGCCCAGCCCCACTCCGCCCACCTGCCCGCAGCAGACACCATCTTTCTTCCGGTCCTCAAACCGGCGACCTCCCGGCCTGATCCTCCCCTCCAGATTCCTATCATCCCACAGACTTTCTTTAAAAATCGTTTCCTTGATTACTGAGGGTAACAATGAAAACACGTAATTGAATCTCCAAGAAATTATCATTTTTATAACTTGCGCCCAGTTCCTGAGATAAATGAACGTCTCCCTGTATGGCGGGCGGCTCGTGGCACATCAGCAAGGGGTGATCCTGCCCTTTATCACTGACGTGGGGTCTTCTTAGGAAGAATGCCTCACGCTGCCTCCGTGGGGGCACCTGGGCTCCACTGCACAGTCCGGAGTGGGCCGCGGTCGGCTCGGGAGGTGTGTAGGCAGTGGGTTCCTCTGCTTGGAAGCTGTGGGTGGTTGGTAGGGGACCGGAGTCGGAGAGGGGTGAGGGAAGGGCAGCAGAGAGCAGGCCTGGCAAGAAGGGAGGGGGGTTACCCACCTGCCCCTTCCTGTTGACCAAAGCTGACCCCAGCAGCTAACTGCCCACTGGGCTGCGCTGGGCACCCAAGGGTCCTGGGGCATCTCAGGGTCAGCGCCAGAAGGGAGGGCGGAGTAGGTGACAAGTGTTTGAATGGTCAGTAAGTTTGTGAGCTGGTTAGCTGGTGGGTTTGACGGTCACAGTTGGCTGGTGGGTGCGGAAACGTGCCTCTTGCCGGTTGGGTGGGTGGGTGGCCTTTTGGGTGGTGGGGAAGCTGAGATGCCCAGACAAGAGACTGAGTTTGCTACAAGTGTTGGCCACTGTGCTCAGCTGACCCACCTTCAGACAAAGGACCCAACAGTGAGACTATTCACAAGAGAAAGCTGGGGGGGTGGGTGCTGGTCTCTGCTCCGTGGGGAGGGGAGAGGGAAGGCCCCAAATCGGTTTCCATTGCGGATGTCTGGGCGGACTCTGGCCAAGGGCTACAAACTGGGGTTGCCAGGGGCCTGGAATACTGGCTCTGGAGGTCCGACCTTCCCCTGAAGCTGAGCCCTCTGGAGGAGCCCTGGAGGGGACCGGATGGGCAGCCAGGGAGGATGATGGAAGCCCCGTGGGGGTGGGTGGATGGGATGACTGCACCCCACAACTATGCGCCTGCCTCCTTTCCATCCCCCCCCCGCTCCCCCCCCCCCCCCCCCCGCTGGGGCCCTGCAGCCCAAGCTCAACTGGAGGCTCTGGTGGTATGGCCGGTGTTGAAGCCCCAAGGTCAGGTGCACAGTGTGACCTTGGTCCACTTCCCAGCTGTGTGTCCTGGGCCAGGCCAAGGGAGGCTCTGACACTCCCTCATCACATCTCCCCATTCATGCAGGAATTGTAGTTAAAAGGACAGCCTGCCTGGGAAGGAAGCCAGGTTCAGGCCCCAAAAGCCCAGGGTTGAGAGAGCCTGTGTCCCCTCCAGCCTGCAGCCCCCAACCCGGGAACCCCCAACCCATGACCCAGTCCTGACTCAATTCCCTCCGACTTCTGAGGCCCACCCCCAGAGCCCAGACAGCCAACTTCACCACCCCAGCAATCGGTCCCGCACCCCAAAACCCCATCTCACCAGGACAGAGCCCAGACCCTTGGCCTGGCTCCAAGAGTAGGGTGGCTGCCCAGGGGCCTGAAGGCCTTAGAAAGGTCTGGGCCCCCCCAGGGCTGAGGCACAGAAGCCTTGGGGGTCCAGTCTCAAGTCCGGAGAGCCTGCACTGAGAACCTGTCCAAGGCCCTGTCCCCAGCATGCAAGCAAACATCCAGTGTGTCCACCTTGATGATCTTGCGGGAGGCAGAGATGGTTCCAGACCTGTTCTCTGTGCCAGCATCACGTGGGCACCCCAAAACAGTGGCTGTGCCCTGCTGCCTGGCCAGCCCGTCACCCCAGGGCAAGGCTTGGGGCGGCATCTCTGGGCACACAGCATCAGCATCCCCCATCCCCACGCCAGCACCACTGCTGCCTTGGGGGCTGAGGCAGCGTTCTTTCTCCCCAACCCTTCCGCCTCCTTCCTTGTCCCCCTGCACAGCTTCCCAGACACCCTGGAGACCATGCAGGTGACCACAACCTGCCCCTGCCGCACTGGCCCCCTAAGGGTGCCAGACGCCCCAGGCTGCCCCCTGCAGATGGGCTCTCACCTCCCAGCGCCTGAGCCACATTCTAGCCAAGGTCTCACAGCCTTGAACCTGGGACCCCCCCTCACCAACTCTGGCTGCCCACTGACAACCAGGCATCATGTGGCCAGCCCAGGGCTGCTGGCAGGGGGTGGGGGCGGGGTTCCCACACTGGGGAAGGTCCCCCCCCACTCTGGGAGCCCAGACCCTGGGGAGGGAGCAGGCGAGGGGCCAAAGGAGTGGGGGGGTGAGTCCCAGGGTCATTTGCTTCAGTGTGAACAGTGGGATGGAACCAGCAGGGGGCATTCAGACCCCCACAGAACTGCAGATCGAAGTGGGGAGGGGGTTTCTCCCCCAGCACTGCCAGAAGCTTAGGCCTCGGTGGAACCACCCCTGGCTCCTCCTCAGCCCAGGGCTGCCCCCTGCCCTGGGTTTGGGGTTCTCCAAAGCCTGCAGCCCGTCTGCAGGGTTCTGGCGCCATCTGGTGGTAGATCCTGGGACCCACACAGGCCAGCCGGGAGAGGAAGGAGCGTCCTTCAGAGGGAGGGAGCGCCTGGCACCGAGGTCTCCGACCCTCACCTTACCCCCAGTCTCACTCAACCCCTTTGGGCCCATTGCCTGGACTCAGGGATGGACCCCAGGAGCTCACAGCCCAGCAAGAGCTGGCTGGGGCAGAGGGTGGAGAGCGGGGTGGGCAGATGTCCTGGATTCGGGCTGCGGTATGGACTTGGTGAGGTGAGCCCAGCATTGACCATCAGGCGCTCTGGCCATGCTGCCTTCCCGGGCACCACTGTCGGGCTAGCAGGGGCAGATGGGCATGGGGGTATCGAAAAGGGGGTGAGCCTAGCTGGGTGAGACCCTCTTGCGGGGGGATCTCTGGGCTCAGGCAGGGTAGGCACACCCAGTTCACCCACCCTGGGGTGCAGGGGGCCCTGCAGCCGCAGCACAGCCACCACCCCAGGATTCAGCCCTCAGCACCCTGGCTGATGGTAATTTATAGAGAGTATTTTCCTTGACATTATCTCATCTGATTTTTTTTTTTTCCCTGCACCAATGATCCATGGGTCTGATCACTGATTGAATCAAAGCAGTCTTTCCTAATTTGCAGATAAAAGTTAGGCTCGTGGAGAGCATTGCCTTAGTTTGAAATAATTTTCTCATAAATTTTGCTTAAATATGTAGTATCAATTATTGATTTTCTGCTTGATAAAATAAGTGAACAAGTAACAAGAATTATTACTGGAAAAAAATTTAAAGCTCCAATCATACTTAGATTTAGGCATAGTTTTCCAAAGTAACAGTTTCCATGGTTGTGATTTTACGTTACACATATACGGTATCATAGATTTGTCAGAAAATTATTTGTAGATCTTATGATAAAATACATTTTGACACTATCTCGTAGTGAATTTCAAATGTACAGCTGAGGAAGTAGAGAAGCTTCACTTTTTGGATTGAATGATGGAAGCTTGAAAGAACAGGAAGGCAGTTGGGGGGAGGGATTTGAGAGAGGGGGAGAAGAGGGAGAGTATGATAAAATACATTTTGACACTATCTCGTGGTGAATCTCAAATGTACAGTCTCCTCTGATTCTTAAATAGAAAATGTGAGCAGCAGCTGTCCAAAGAGTCACCGAGGGAGGGAAAACAAATGGCCTGCCAAGCCCATGCCCTGGGAGCTGCTCAGTCACAGCCTCTGAAATAGAACCACTGTGGGAGGATAGAACCCCATGGGCCCACCCCCAGCACCTCCTCACACCTTCACCTGCACCCATTCCCAGGGCCCACCCCCAGCCTGTTTTCCATCCCGAAGGGCTGCCCCACAGGCTGGGGAGGGGAGGGAGCTGCCCAGCGCTCAGCTGCCTGTGACCACTCGCCTGCAGTGTGCCTGCCCTCTGGCCCTGGGCTGGGGCGGTCTCTCCCCAGGCTGCCCCCCCTCACACAGTCACACCCAGTAGACCTGTCCTCCTGGTTATGGGCCTAACCACCCCTTTGTGCCCCAAGAGGGCAGAAGACCACCCTCAGAGCCCCGTGGGTCCCAGCCTCAGGCCATCTGTGTCTGCTACAAACTCAGAGCACAGGAGAACTGGGAGGCCCTGGGAGAACCTCCAGGCCCTGGGAGGAGGTGAGATCCCAAGAGCGACCTGAAGCCCCAGAGAAGGGGGTGATCCCCAGCCTGGGGCTGCTCCAGGAAGCCTGCAGGGCCTGAGGGTCTGAGGGCTGGAGGAGGGGTTCTGGGCCAGTGCCCTGGTTAGGGGATACAGAGATGGGGCTCCTCCTGAGGGGCTGTGGCTGGTCCAGGGACCCCAAGTTCCAGGTCTGTTTCCCAGCTTTGGAAATAAGCGTGGGGCCTTGAATGTCGAGGCCACGGTGAGTCCTGGCAGGAGCAGGAAGGGTGCGGGCCTCCACACCTCCTCTCCCTCCGAAGCCCAACCCCTGCTCACAGGCTCCAGGCTCCCTGAGGCTATTGGGCGTCATGGCAACTTGGGCAGGAAGCGGCTGCCATGGCAACTGGTGCCCAGGGAGGTGCACGCTGCATGACAAGGAGGGCCTTGGCCTGGCTCTTTCCAAGACGCACTTGAGCCTTGCTTCCCGCCACGGCAAAGAAATCTGATGATGCAGACTCTCCCCGGCCCCATCCTGGAGCCCTGACTCAATTCAGACCCCCACCCCAATCAACACGGATTTGCAGTGTGCCCCGCATACGTTACCTTACCTGTCCCCATTTGTGGAAATGCCACCAAAGCTGAGGTTCCCTCTCAGAGCCCCCCACCGTTTGGGCCATTCTCAAGCTCAGGGCCACTTCGCAAGGACCACAGGGAGGGTGTGAGGAAGGTTTCAGGGTGTTGGGCTCTTCAGGGCTGGGCTGTGAGCCACCAGCAAACTTCCCAGATGGGGCGCAGCCAGGGTAAAGGTTGCATCCAGGAGCATGGGGTTCTAGGCCGGGACACAGTGGGTGGGGCCGAGGCTCCTGTGTCATCGTGTGTCCCAGGCACCCCCTCCTGCAGCCCCACCTGGGTGCCCTGCCTGGCTCCCGAGACTTGAGGCCTCTGCTAGCAGTTCCCGGGTTGCAGCCACTGTCCTTGCTGTTATTACAGGGGGTCCTCAGTCTCCATGAGGAGATCCCCTCTCCCCATTTAACGTTCCCAGGCACCTGCTGGCACCTGACAGGGCGCTGCTCCCCGCCCCACCCCGGAGGCCCCTTCTTCCCCTGGTGGCTAAGCAGAGTCTGCTCAGGGGAGAGTTCAGGGGGCCGCTGATGCCTGAGTGGGGCTCCAGGCCCATCTTTCCCGGCCCATCCCCAGCCAGAGCCTGTTGCTAATGCTTCACAGATGCAACCCTAGAAACAGAGAGACCTCCTGGGGCTGGGCCACCTGTGTCCAGGTGGACACAGCCTGTGGGCTGTGCATGCCCCCTCCTCTGTGGGTGGCCCCCATCCGGCAGCCCCTGCAGTGTATCTGTCCTACAAAGAGGACAGGAGTGAGACCACCGGCAGATAAGGGATTTTGACAGACTTCTTCAGGCGGGAAGCGGGAAGCGGGGGCTGACATAGCAGGACAGGGGCTGACATCACCTGGGTGTGGACGAGGCAGGGCAGCAAAACTGGGCTGGCTAGGGGACGGCTTGGGGTGGCCTCCAGCACGTGTGAGGGACGGCAGGTGATACGGGGACTGCCAGGCAAACTCCCCAAGCTGTCCCCCTCTCCAGATGTCTGCCCAGAGGCAGGAGGCCTTCCTTCCAGGGGACTGACTTTGGGACACGCCAGCTGCTAACGGGGAGAGAAACTCCTCAGCTCCATCCTGCCTCCCTATGCACAGGAGTAGAAAAGCCAGACATCTGAGGACAGGGCCTGATAGGAAGTCCTACCAAACAGAAAAAAAGAACCACAAAGAGAAAAAGCAGGAAGCAAAAGTTTCCCTCCCTGCAAAATCCACGTTATCCCTAAAACAGAAAAGGAAGCTCTGAAAGAAGAATAAGGGCACGCAAAGAACAATGAGATGTATTGAAATTTTAAAGCACGATTGCAGCACGTCCTGCGGGCAGCAGCTCCAGGGACTGTGGGGCCCCCAAATTCCTGTGGGAAAATGCCCTCTGAGCTGACTCTGCCCAAACTCACAGCCAACAAGCGTGAGGTCAGAGTAAGATGCTTTCAGACTTGTGAGGTGTCTCATGATCTAGTCCCAAGGGGCAGATGGCTCCCAATCTCAGACGCTAAAACAAGCACAAGTCAGTCGGGCCTTGGCGACTTGGCCGGCCCCACGGGATGGGTCTCTGTGGTCTCGCTGGGCTCTTCAACCCAGCTCCTGGCAGCTGGGGACCCGCTGGGATGACCAGAGCCTCCCTCCCCACGACCTGGTATCTGAGAGCAAGGCCATGCCCCGCTCCCACACACAGAGGGTCCCCAGAGCAGCAAGACAGTCACAGCCCAACACACAAGCACCGTTCAGGTCTCTGCTGGTAAGACTCCACTGGCCCAAGCGAACCCCCAGGCTAGCCCAGAGCCCAGGGTCACATTGCAGAGGGCCAAGGACCCGGGGACAGGAGGGATTTGCGGCTGTTTCCACCACGCAGGCACTCGGGTTTCCACCGACCCACCTTTCTGAGGACGCTGCTTGAGGATGTGCTTCCACAGAACAAGGGAGGGAACTGAGAAAGAGGAGGATGTGAGGCAGGGGCTCCAGGAGCAGCGAGGGTGCAGTGGGACAGATAGCACAACACGATGTTGTGGGAAGGGAGGAGAAACCATTGGGGGGCGGGGGCTGGATCTGGCTCCGCATGGGAGGCACGCTCTGCTGTCACTGAAAAGACCCCCAAAGTGGTGAAGAGCAGGCTGGACTCTGGTCCCATCACTGAATAGGCCATGGCCTCGGGCAAATGTCTTCATGCCTCAGTCCCCCGCCTACAGGGAGAGGATAATAATAGTCCTTGCAGGACCATCGAATGTTCAATAAATGATTTTTTTAAAAAACTTGGAGATAGGTTAGGTGAAAAGGCCAGGCTGTAGGATGATCTCTTCTGTGTGAAGAGAGAGAGACCATGAGACGTGCGGCCACCTCCAGAAAGGTCTCAGCCACTGGGATCACAGGCTGGGGGCAGGGTCACACTGGACACTTCCTGTTGTTTGACTTTGCTCTAACCACGTGTCTGCATGATCTGCTGTACGTTTTAAGAAAATAGCTGAGGTGGGTGTGGTGGGGACGATGCAGAGGGGGTGACCCCCTGAGGTTACTTGAGGAACAGGGACATGGTGGGAGGGGCCCTGCCAGCCCTGCTCTGACCACCGCCCCAGCCCATTATGACCTCCCTGGCCATGCCCAGGCCTTTGTGACAGGTGCCCCTGAGGCACCTGTGAGCCATGACACCCAGAGGGCCCTCAGTAAGAGGGTGGCAGCTCAGGCCAGGCCAAAGCCTGGACCTGGGGTCAGGAAGGGGTCACAGGGAGGTATGGAGGGGCCGAAAACCCTGGGACCCCGTGGCCACTCCCACCCCCAGTGCCCCAAACCCCCAGCTTCGAGCAGCCATGGAGGATGCCTGGACCCACCCTGCCAGGGGTTTGTAAGGTGGCCCTGCATGGTGCCTCTCAGCTCCACCCACTCAGTGGAGTCTGCCAGGCCTTCCCCAGCCCCAGCGACAGGGGGTGGGGGGCCCAGGGTCGGTGACGAGGTACCTGGGAACTTTATCACAGGTGAAGAGGGAGAGATGCAGCGACAGAGGCCGCGAGACCACCCGGCAGGGGCGAGACAAGGACAAGTAGAGACGGGGCTGTGGTGGGGCTGGCCCTTGCACTCAGGCCGAGAGCAGGGGACACCCAGGCAGGGGGCGGGGCCCAGCTCAGGGCCCAGACCCTGCCCTTGCCTGCCCCTGACCCCGGGGGCAGGGACCCCGGCCTCGCCCAGGGCAGCCCCCTCCCAGCTCCAGAGCGTGCTCCTGGGGCCTGCAGAGCAGTCCTTTCTCCAGCTGGAGCAGGAGAACCAGAATCTGGTGAGTGCGCTCCTAGCCCTCTCAGGCCCCTAGACCTCCACCACCGCCCGCTTCAGCCTCCTGCCTGCGAAGTGGCTGTTCCCATCTCTCTGCCCCCACCCCCAGAAAAGGCAGAACCAGGACCTGCGGGAGCAGCTGGGGGCCCTCCTGGGGCCGGGGCAGCAGTTCCTGCCCTTGTGCCCGGAGCACTCGAGCTGCACGGCCCAGACCTGGGTGAGTGCGTGGCGGGGTGCAGCCCCAGCAGGACAATGGGAGGCTATGGGGAGCTCCCTGTGGCTCCGGGGAGCTCCCTGTGGCTCCATGCGCTACCCTCACCCCACTCCTAAGCAGTCCTTGACCACGGATGCTGCTGATGGCCTTGAGGCTGAGCCGCTGGCTCCTCTGCAGCCCCTTGAGCAGGCCAGTGCCTGGCCCCTGAAGGACAGGGCCCCTCTGCAGCTGCTGCGGCAGGAGCTGTGCCGGGGGAAAGAGTCCTTCGTGCAGCAGTCCCAGGTGGGCCCCGGAGGCCGGGGGCGTGCGGGGAGGAAGGAGCTGACCACCTGCCGGCCCTCCCTCTGCCCACGTTGTGCCTGCCCCCAGAACGAGCTGCAGCAGATCCGACTGTCCTTTGAGAGGAAGAAGATGGCCATCACCGAGGTGCCCATCTGCAAGGGTGGGAGGGGGCGCTGGGGCACCCACCTGTGACGTGCATCCAGCATGGGTCCCGCTCCTTGGGGTGTGACCCAGCCTCCACCCTCCCACCAGGTGTGGGACGGCGTGGCTGAAGTACACATGGCCCTGAACAACCAGGCCACCGGGCTCCTGGTAGGTCCCTAAAGGCGACACCCAGGGGATGAGGGGGCTGGGTGGGGGCAGTGGGGTTGGGGGACAAGCTTTACCCTCTCTGCCCCCCAGAACCTCAAGAAGGACATCCGGGGTGTGCTGAACCAGATGGAGGACATCCAGCTGGAGATTCTGGGGTGATGTGCAGGGTTGGGAGCCAGCGAGGCCTGGCTGAGCCGGGATGGGGGTAGGTGTCCAGGTCAGGATGGGGTGGACCAATCCCTGACCCCTCCCCAGTTCCCCTGCACCAGACCAGGTGGTGCCAGGCTGAGGTGGGGGATACACGTGGCACTGACTGTGCGCCGCCCCCCACCCCCGCCAGGGAACGGGACCAGTGCCGCACCCAGGTCAGGAAGGAGCAGCAGATGGCGTGCATAGGGGTAAGTCCCCCACCCCACCCTCTCCCTGGAGGCCCCGCTCGGGGAGCAGGAGAGGATCCCTGTGACCAGAATCACCCTTGTCCTGGGGGAGAGCAGGAACTCGCTCTGACTCAGCCCCTCTCCCGCAGAAGGCGCGGCTGCAGTTGGGAAGTTCCAAGGGCCTCAAATGCCAGCTCTGGTAGGTGGCCGTCCGAGCTCAGGGGCAGAGCCCAGTCCCCAGGGACTGTCCCTTGGGCACCCCCGCCCCCTGACCACCGCTGTCCACAGGCTGCTGGCCCTGAGGTTGCTGCTTGGCGCCCTCCTAGCCTGCACCACCGCCTACGTGTATGTGGTGGACCCCACGCCCTTCGAGGGGCTGGTGCCGCCCCTGCTGAGCCGCGCCACCGTCTGGAAGCTCCGGACCCTGCTGGGCCCGTTCCTGCGCCTTGAGGTGGACGACTTCCTGCCCTTCTAGGCCGGAGGCCCAGCAGCCCCAGCGAGGAGGAAGCAAGGCGGCTGGTGTGGCCCAGGGTGCCCAGCGGCCGTGCCAGCCCCCGCCCATGGCACTGCCACGCACCGTCCCAGCCCGGAGCCTTGGAGGAGGGTGGAGGCGGGGTCTGTCCTGAGGGCTGGGCCTGCGGCTGGACATATAGTAGTGACACAAGGCCTGTGCACTTGTTTCTATGGAAACGGGGGCGGGGCACAGGAGGCTTTGCCACCTTCTGAGGCGGATCTTGCAGTGAGGGTTCCTAGGGGTGGTGTCCCTGCCTCGTCCCCCAAGCCCCATCTGCTGCCAGGGCAGCCTCTCCACAGGACGCCCCCAGACCACCCTGGCCACCAGAAGGGCTCTGAGCAGAGGGTGTGCAGAAGGGGCTCCACTGAAAGTGAGGTCCTCAGGCCTCATCCCTGGGACTGGCGGACCTCGGGGATCAGGTTCTCAGCCCAGTCTCTGCTGACCCTTCACATAAGCCACGTCCCTGTCTGGCCGACCACCCCCCTTCCCAAACCGGCCCAGCCACCACCCGGCCCCCGGCTCCTGTTCCCTCCCCATCCCAGGGTCCTGTCCAGTCCAGCCTCCTGGCACTTCCCCGAGGCTTGGAGGACAGGGGGACCATGCTGGTGGACAGAGCCATGGAGGTAAACACCAAAAATTTTATTTAGTGCATTGAACTGGGGCGGGGCAATACCTTTTAGAACAATAGAGAATAGCTTTGTGGCTGCTCATCCCCAAGTGGGAGAAACAGCCGCTGCCCAGGCAGAGGGGACGGCCAGGGCCCAGCTCTGCCCCTGGGAGCGTCCAGGCCCAGCCGGCTGGGGGCTGCAAGGCTGGGGGTGGCAGGGCCCTCTGAGCTTGCCAGGTGCAACATCTCAGAGTGAAGGAGTGAAGACCACCGGGCAGGGCCGGTGGGCTGGGGTATCCTCCAGCTGGCGGCTCCAGGAGCTTAAGGCATCTGTTCATGTGCTGGGTGCAGGGAGCGGGGAGTGTAGTGACCTGCAGGGGCGACCTGAGACCCCCACCCAGCCCAACCCACAGAGGCCGGGGCTCCCTGGGAGGAAGTGGCGTGTAAAGTGCTTGGTCAGGCAGGGGGGTCAGGTGATGGTGACACCCGGGAAGGCTGTGCTGGTCCCAGCAGCTCCAGGGCCCCCACCAGGGGTTTCACACCCTCTGCAGCAGGTGGGGACTTCCTGAGCTGGGAGGGCACAGGGTCATGGGCCCTGGTGGGCTCGGTGTCAGTCAAGGTGCAGCTGGTGGAGAGGGGACGCCCAGCCCACACCCTAGGGTCCACGGCAGCCTAGCCTCTTGGGCCCTGTAGTCTCCTACTTGGTGTCCCGCTCGGGCCCTGAGAGGCTGGGGAAGAGGCTGGAGGCGGCCGAGTGTAGACGGCACACGGCCCCCCGGGGGGGCGCCCCAGTGGCCAGGCTCCAGGGGACCCGCAGTGACGGGCGGTCCACCGGGAGGCCGAGGTGGCACAGGTGCAGGCCGGGGGGCACCCTGGGCTGGCCACGCCGCCCCCATCCACGGCTGCAGGTGCCGATCCGCCCCCTGCGGGTTGCAGCGTCCCGTGAGAGAGAAGCAGAAAGGCGGAGGTCAGCAAGGGGCAGAGCTGCCCGGTTCAGGGTCTGAGGACCCGCTGGCCTCCCACGCGGGGCCAGCCCCTACCCCGGTCC
This sequence comes from Physeter macrocephalus, assembly GCF_002837175.3. NCBI lineage: Eukaryota > Metazoa > Chordata > Mammalia > Artiodactyla > Physeteridae > Physeter > Physeter macrocephalus. Next base: position 23,580 of record NW_021146676.1, read on the forward strand.
CCCAGTCCCTGAAAAGCTGTGGATTCCCAACGCCCCCACCCCGGACACTTGCAGGGGGGATGGGAGATGAGTTCCAGTCCGCGCAGCTGCAGGACGGGCAGTCACTCCCTGCTCCTGGGATCCCGGGGTCCCTGGGGCGGCTGCAGCCCCAGCTTCTCTCCATACGCCCTGTTACTGCCAGGGATGACGCAGACTCAGGGAAGCCTCACGCTGGTCAGCCAGAGAACCGCCGGCCAGCCCCCACCCGCCAGGCCTCCAACTTGGCTTAAGTCCACTGAAACGCCCACGCAGAACGTCCACGCCCGGACTGTCTGCCACCACCTCTCCCAGAGCCTGACCCCCTCTGCCCCCGCCCAGAGCCCCTGGCCTTGCTCAAGGAAAGGATCGAAATGACTCTTTTTCTTTTTTTAATAAAATTATAGATATATAGATGTAGATATAAAAACATAAAACAGACACAACGCAAGCAGACGCTGCCGTGTGCTTACTCTCGGGTCCCTGGCGCCAGACAAAACTCCGACCCCTCCCCGATGTGCTTTCCACGTGGGCGCCCAGGCTCCAGCAGGGCCTGGACTTTGCATGCCTCGGGTGGGGGTCTCCAGTTTGCAGGGAGGGGACTCGGGGTCGCGTGGGCCCCCTGTGGCGGTATCCGGCCTCCTGTGCCCGCTTCCCCTGCCCCCGTCACCTCCCACAAGAGCATAAAGCAAAGATTAAGGCTTCAATTAAAGCGAGTTTCCGGGCAGTGGGGGCAGCGGGGGCCCGAGCGTGAACACATGGGACGTGGCATGGCAGCTCAGCGCACAGACACGGGGACGCGCCCACCAGCTGGGCGAGACGAGACACACGGAGCCAGGACCCCACCCACAGCTGGCTGTCCGTCCGTCTGTCCATTTGTGCACCTGTCCGTCAGAACCCAGAGCAGTCCCGGAGCTGAGTGCCTGTGGGCTGGGCCTGGACTCCCTGCAGAAGAGTGGGCCTTGCCAAGCTACAAGCTTCCAGCGGGTCCCTGAAAGGCAATGGTTAGGAGCAGCTGGGCGGTGGGGCCCTCGGTCTGGGGGGACGGCCAGGGGCCCAGGCCTCTCTGTCCATCTCTGGGCCACAGTGACCCATGTGTAAGGGAAGTGGGTAGGGACTGGTCTGGTGACAACCTGTGCAGTCCACGCCCCCTTGCTGCCCCAGCTCGCGGGAGCAGGGCCACCAACACGCAGATCCTGCAGCCTCATGGCCCTTGGCCCAGCCGTGCCCTGGTGAGCAGATGAGTGGATGCACGGGCCGAACACGAGGGATAGGCCCGTGGAGGCGTGGTTCTCCTCCCGCTGATGCGTCCACACCAAGCCTGGGCCTCCTCTCCCGGGGCAGAGAAGTTGGGAGGGGGGGGCAGCCGCTGTGGGGAGGGGGGGTCCTGGCTCCCATGGCGCCAC